>NW_006159853.1:769561-784844 GCF_000334495.1 Tupaia belangeri chinensis | reverse complement strand
GTCGACTACATGGGAGTTCAGCAACATAGCCATTATGCTAACTGCTGGTCTCAAGATCCTCTTTCTTTAGGTGGAAGAGAGAATTCCTTTTTCGTAGGTAGTGGACTCTCTAAACCTGAAACTCCATCCTCCAGAGAAACTATCTGTGTGTGTGTGTGTGTGTGTGTGTGTGCCCAAAATCCTGAGAGGAGAATGAAAGAAAACATCTCTCTCTCTCTCTCTCTCTCTCTCTCTCTCTCTCCCTCTCGTGCCCTATAGCAAAAATCTCTAACAAAACAAAAGAAAAGTTTGTAAACTAGAGAAGTAAAGCCATAAAAATATGGGATTTTCTTTTCTGGGAGGTTATTTTTTACAGATTCAATCTCATTGATTGGTTCTATTCAGTCTTACTATGTCTTCTTGATTCAATCTTGTTAGATTATACGAGTCCTGGAATTTGTCCATCTCATTCAGGTTTTCAAGTTAGTTGGCACGTAGTCCTGAAAAGTTTGTAAACTAGAGAAGTAAAGCCATAAAAATATGGGATTTTCTTTTCTGGGAGGTTATTTTTTACAGATTCAATCTCATTGATTGGTTCTATTCAGTCTTACTATGTCTTCTTGATTCAATCTTGTTAGATTATACGAGTCCTGGAATTTGTCCATCTCATTCAGGTTTTCAAGTTAGTTGGCACGTAGTCCTCTTAATATTCTCTAATGATGTTTTGTATTTCTGTTATGTCTGTTGTAATATTGCCTATTTCATTGTGAATCTGATTTATCTGGCTCCTTTCTCTTTTCTTAGTCTTGCTAATGGTGTGTCAATTCTGTTTATATTTTCAAATAACCAGCGTTTTCTTTCACTTATTTTCTGTAGCGTTCGCTTATTCTCTATTTCATTTATTTCTGATGGATTTTCATTAGGTTTTTGTTTTGTCTTTTATTATGGGGGGGGATTTTTTTCTTACTACTTCCCTCAGGTGTTCTGTTAGGTTGCTATTTGTCACCTTTCCATCTTTTTTATTTTTAATGCACACTAATTGCAATGAACTTCCCTCTTATGACTCCTTTTGCCATGTCCCATGAGTTATGGAAACTCGTTTGCTCATTGTCATTAGCTGAAATGAATCTTTTTTTTTCATTCTTAATTTCTTCAGTGGTTGTAAAATCATTCATTAGTAGGTTGTTTAGTTTCCATATGTTTGTTTATTTTTGAGGGTTCTTTCTAAAATTAATATCAAGTCTACTTCCATGATAGCTGGAGAGCTTGCTGGGTATAGTTTCTATGCCTTTGAACTGTGAAGGTTTGTTTTGTGCCCTGTTTGTGATCAATCTTTGAAAACGTTCCATGTGAGGGGTGGTGAGAAAAGTGTTTATTTTGTGGTTGTCAGATAGAAAGTTCTATAGATGTCTGTCAAGTCCTTTTGATTGATGATATTGTTTAGATCCTGTATCTCTTTGCTCAGGTTTTGTCTAGTTGACCTGTCCAAAGGAGATAATAGGGTATTGAGATCCCCAACAATGAGTGTGCTGCAGTCTCTCTCTCTTGGTAGATCTAGCAGTCTTCCTTTCATGTACTCGGGTGGTCCTGTGTTGGGTATATAGATATTTATTTATTTATTTTTATTTTTTATTTATTTCTCTTTCTTTCTTTCTTTCTTTCTTTCTTTTTCTTTTTTTTTGGACAAGTTTTTGCTATAGGGCACATGCGCTCACCAGAAAGACAGAGAGAGACAGAGAGACAGAAATAGAGAAATCACCCATCGGGGGGGGATTTATATTTATTTTTTATTTCATATTCTTATATACAATCCATCATGTTATTTAGCTTACGAAGTGAATATTCCAACATGTGTACATTTCTTCTTAGTCTAGTTGATAATACTATACAATTGTCTTCAACAGTTAATATCATATTTCTTTGTCCCATTAATGCTTTGCCTATTCTTAATTTAAATGTCATTCCTCAGACTCTACTCTTTCACCCACACTATATCTGGTATTCACAACCATTTACTGTATTTCTATATCCTTTAGTCAATCAGTTTCAGTCATAGAGTGCGGACACTTGGTATATATTAATTGGTGACATACAATGTATTTCCTTCATAGCCTGGCTTGCTTCACTCAGCAGTAAAACTTCCATATTAATCCACTTTTTGTCAAAGTCAGGGTTTTTTTATGGCTGATTAGTATTTCATAGAATATATGTACTATAGTTTTTCAATCCATTCATCTGTTCCTGGGTATTTGGGTTGGTTCCATGTCTTAGCAATTGCGAATAATGCTGCAATAAACATCGATGTTCAAGCACTTTTCTGACTAAGAATTTTTCTGGCCTTTGGATATATACCAAGGAGTGGGATTGCTGGATCATATGGAGTTCTATTTGTAGATATTTGAGGAATCTCCAAATTGTTCTCCAGAGTGGCTGGACCAATTTACATTCCCAACAGCAGTGTAAGAGAGTTCCCTTTTCAGCACACCCCTGCCAGCACTTATCATTTTTTTTTTTTTTAATCTTAGTTTTAATCTTAGTCATTCTGTCTGGAATTGGGTGGTATCTCATTGTTGTTTTGATCTGCATTTCCCTTATAATGAGTGATGTTAATAATTTTTCATATTTCTTTCGACTATTCATATGTCATCCTTAGACAGTAGTTTTTTCAACTTATTCTCCTATCTTTTAATATGGTTGATCATCTTTTTTTTGGAATAGGTGCTTGAGTTCCTTGTGTATTCTGGTTCTCAGTCCTTTTTCTGATGCATAGTTTACAAAAATATTTTCCCATTCTGAGGGCTGTCGATTCACACTAATTACTGGATCTTTTACCATCCAGAAACTTCTTAGTCTGGTGTACTCCTATTTGTCTATTTTGGGGATTATCAACTGTGCCTTGGGGGTTTTATTTAAGAAGTCTTTGCCTACCCCAATGTCTCCCAGAGTTTCCCCAGTGTTTTTCAGGAGCAGTTTTATAGTTTGAGGCCTTAGGTTTAGATCTTTGATCCATCTTGAGTTGATTTTTGAGAAAGGTGAGAGGTAGGGGTTCAGATTCATCTTTCTGTAGGTGGAAATCCAGTTTTTCCATCATCATTTGATGAAGAGGTTTTCCTTTTCCCACTGTATTGACTGCTACCCTTTGTCAAAAATCACTTCACTGTAGGCCTGGGAGTTTATTTCTGGGGACTCTATTCTGTTCCATTGGTCCACGTGTCTGTTTCTGTGCCAGTACCATGATGTTATGTTTACCACAGCTTTATAGTATAGTTTTGGTTCTCGGAGTGAGATGTCACCCATTCCACTCTTCTTGTGCAGGATTGCTTTGGCAATACTAGGTCTTTTATGATTCCAGCAAATTTTATGATCATCTTTTCTAGTTCTGTGAAGAATGTGTCTGGTACTTTCATTGGAATTGCATTAAATATGTAGATTACTTTGGGTAGAATTGCCCTTTTGATTATATTAATTTTTCCAATCTAGGAACATGGAATGTCCTTCCACTTTTTTTGGCGTGATTTTCAATTTCTGTTTTTAGCTTCTCGTAGTTTTCCTTTTGGAGGTCTTTAACTCCTTTAGTTAGATTTATTACTAGATATCGTACACTTTTTTGTGACTATGGTAAATGGAATTATTTTTTTCAGTTCTATCTCAGTCTGCCAATTGTTCGTATATAGAAATGCTATAGATTTCTGGATATTGATTTTGTATCCTGCAACTTTATTGTATTCATGTGTTACTTCCAGGAATTTTTTCATGGATACCATTGGGTCTTCTATGTATTCAATCATGTCATCTAGAAATATAGAGAATTTCACCTCTTCATTTCCTATTTGCATGCCTTTTATTTTTTCTCTTTTCTGAGTGCCTTGGCAAGGACTTCAAATACTATATTGAAAAGGGATGGAGAAAGTGGGCATCCTAGTCTTGTACCCATTTTCAGTAAAAAGCATTTAGCTTTTCTGCATTCAAGATGATGTTTGCTATGGGTTTTTCATAGATAGCTTTTATTATGTTGAGAAATGACCCTTCTATGCCAATATTGCTGAGAGTCTTGATCATGAAGGGATGTTGTATCTTATCAAATGCTTTTTCTGCATGAGTTGATATGATCATATGGTTTTTATGTTTCTTCCTGTTAATATGGTGTATTACATTTATGGTTTTGTATATGTTGAACAAACCTTGCATTCCTGAAATGAAGCTTACGTGATCATGGCGTATAATCTTTTAAAAAAATTGTTGGATATGATTTGCTAGTATCTTGGTGAGAATCTTTGCATCTATATTTATTAGAGATAAAGGCCTATAGTTTTCTTTCCTTGTCCTGTCCTTATGTGTTTTAAGGATAAGGGTGATGGTAGGTTCATAGAATCAATTAGGGAGAGGTTCACCCTTTTGGACCTTTAGAAATAACTTGAGTAGAATGGAGGTTAACTCTTCCTTGAAAGTTTTGTAGAATTCGGAGGTGAAGCCATCAGATCCAGGGCTTTTATTGTTGGGAAGTTATTTATTACTGTTTCAATCTTCTTGCTTGTTATGAGCCTATTCAGACTTTCTATATCCTCCTTGTTCAATCTTGGTAGAATATATGTGTCCAGGAATTTGTCGATCTCATTCAGATGGTCTTGTGTCTTGGCATATAGTTGTTCATAATGTCCTCTAATGCTGTTTTGCATTTCTACTATGTCTGTTGTTATATTGCCTCTATGATTGCAGATTTGATTCATCTGACTCTAGTCTCTCTTCTTCTTAATAATTCTCACTAGTGGTGTATCGATATTTTGTTTAATTTTTCAAAGACCCAGCTTTTACTTTCATTTATTTGCTGTATAGTTTGTTTATTTTCTATTTCATTTATTTCTGCTCATATGTTTAGTATTTCCTTCCTCCTGGAGTTTTTATTTTAATTTTTGTTGTTGCTTTTTCAGTTTTTTGAGGCACGATGTTAGGTAATCCATTTGTCTTTTATCTGTTTGACTGCTTTAGCAGTGTCCCAAAGATAATTGAAACTTGTTTCCTCATTGTCATTAACTTCCGTGAATCTTGTGATTTCAATCTTTATTTCTTCAGTAGTTGTGAAGTCATTCAAGAGTAGGTTATTTAATTTCCATGTATTTGAGTATTTTTGAGGATTTCTCTTGAAATTTAGATTATGTTTAATTCCATCATGGCTGGAGAAGATGCTGGGTACAGTTTCTATGTCCTTGAATCTGCAGAGGCTTGCCTTGTGCCCTATCATGTGCTCAGTCTTTGAAAAGGTTCCATGTGGGGGTGAGAAAAGTGTATCTCATGAATTTTGGGTGAAAAATTCTATATATGTCTGTTATGTCCATTTGATTTATGGTATTATTTAGATCCTTTATCTCTTTAACCTATTGTTTATCTAGATGTTCTGTCCAGAGGGGATAGTGGAGTGTTGAAGTCTCCAACAATTAGTGTGTTGCAGTCTATCTCTTTTAGATCTCAGTCTTTCCTTCATGTATTTTGGTTCCCCTGTGTTGGGTGCATAGATATGTATAAGCGTTATATCTTCTTGATCGATTAATCCTTTTACTACAATATAATGCCCTTCTTTGTCTCTTCAAAGACTTTCTGTTTTAAAGCCTATTTTGTCAGAAATTAGTATCACAACTCCAGCTCTTTTTGATTCCCATTTGCATGGAAAATCTTTTTCCAACCTTTCACTTTTAGTCTATGTATGTCTTTATCCATGAGGTGGGTTTCCTGTAAGCAACAGATAGAGGGTTTCTGTATTTTTTATACATTCAGCCAGTCTGTGTTTCTTGATTGGAGAATTTAATCCATTAACATTCAATGTTATTATTGATATTACCAAATTTGTCCTAAAGTTTAAGTTGGTCATTGTCTTGGTTGCCTTTTTTTCTTTATTTCTGTTTGTTCATTCTTTAGTTTTCCTAAAAGAGTACTTTTTTTAGGGTTTCTTGAAGAGTTGGTCTAGTGTTGGCAAGTTCTTTCAGGTTTTGTTTGTCTGAAAAGATTTTAATCTTTTTTTCCCCACATGAAGGATAATCTTGCAGGATATAATAATCTTGGTTGAAACTGTTTCTCTCTTAACACTTTCAATACGTCTTCCCATTCTTTCCTTGCTTGCATTGTTTCCATTGAGAGGTCCAGAGTTACCTTGATGGGATGACCTTTGTAAGTCACTTGTTATTTCTCTCTTGCCAGATTTAGTGTCTTGTCTTTATTTGTTTTCTTTACCAGTCTGGCTAAGATGTGCCTTAGGGAAGATCTTCTGGGGTTGAGTCTATTTGGGGTCCTTTGTATTTCTTGGGTCTGGATGTTTGAGTGCCTGTCTAGATTTGGGAAATTTTCTGCTAGGATTTCATGGAATAGATTTTCTATGCCCTTATTGATTTCTTCACCTTCTGGAATACCAGTTATTCAGATGTTTGGGTGTCTAATGGAATCTAGTATTTCTCGTATATTATCCCCTTGGTTTTTTTTTTTGTTTTTTTTTGTTTGTTTGTTTTGTTGTTGTTGTTATTTTCTCTTTTTGGTGTTTTTTTTCTAGGTCAGAGATTTTATCTTCTACATCAGAAATTCAATATTTAGCATGTTTTAATTGACTTTTAATACTTTCAAGAGAGTTTTTGATTTCCTGTATTATAGACTTCATCTCTAATAGTTTCACCTGATTCTTTCTTTGAGTGTCCATTTCTTGTTTTATATCGTGCAACAACTTCCTAATCTCCCCTAGTTTGTTGTCTCTTTTCTGTTACATCTCATAGGATTTTGCCACCATGAATGTTTTTAATTCTTTGTCTCACATTTAGGTAACTTCTTCTGTTTTCTTTTCTTTTCTTTCTTTTTCTTTCTTTTTTTTTTTTTCAAGAGATGGAGTGTAGTTTTTGTGTTCTTTTTTTGGAGACATATTTCCTGGTTTATTCTGACCTGAATATAAACTACTTCTACTTCTAGCCATTGGGAGATGTATTCGCTTTTAAATACCTTTTGGGAGAATGTTTCTTCGACTAGGAGCTGTGTTTCCCTTTTGCTGTGGATTGATGTGTGCCAAATTCTCTCCTCTGCTGTGTTTAGCAATGTGGTCTTCGGAGGAGTATTCTATTCAGGTGTCTGAAGAGCAGTATCTCCTTTTTCACAGGTGTTCAGTAAAAGTAGGGATCTCAGGGAACTTTACAATACTAGGGTATTTCAGAACTGTGATTCTAGACCTGTCTATTCCCTGCAGAAGGGTGGAGGATGAGGAGGAGAAGACAATATAACAGGGAAGAAAGTATGAAAGAGAATAAAGAAAAAACTGGGGTGCTGCTGGTGAACCAGGGGAAGCCAGTCTGTGGGGCATGGAGGAATAGGAAAGTAACGAAATGAAAAAGATTAAAAAAAAAAATGCCTACCTTTCTGAAGGAGAGGGCTAAGGCATGGGGGAAGCTAGCTGGATCTGTGGCTGGAGCCAATGGTGGTGGCTCTGCCTCAGAGTCCCTTGCTGGCCACAGGGCTGTAGGTAGAACAAGGGCACTGCTGGCAAGCAAGCAGAGGTCAGTCTGGGGGGCATGGAGGAGTAGGAAATTAACAAAGAAAGCTATATAGATATATATAAGTGTTATATCTTCTTTATGATTTAGCCATTTTGCTACTATATCCTGCTCTTCTTTGTCCCTTCTTACAGTTTTTGTCTTAAAGATTATTTTGTCTGAAATTAGTATCACAACTCCAGCCCTTTTCTTCATTTTCATTTGCATCGAATACCTTTTTCTAGTCCTTCCCTTTTAGTGTATGTATATCATTATACATGAGGTGTGCTAATTGTAGGCAAAAGATAGAGAAGGTTTCTGTTTGTTAACCACTCAGCCAGTCTGTGCCTCTTGATTGGAGAATTTAATCTATTAACATTCAATGTTATTTTCTACGTTTTCAGACTTGTCCCTGCAAATTAGCCATTTTTTTTTTTTTTTGCTCTCTTTTATTTTGTAGGTCTCTCTTTAGTTTTCCTGGTAACTTCAGTACTTTTTTTTTCAGAATATGGATTATTTGCCATTTTATTATGTAGTTTTTGAGTGATTTAATACTTTAACTATGAAGTAGTTCTCTTAATTAGCTCTTTTATTTTGCATGACACAAACACAAGTTTTAGGTTTAAGAATTCCAGCCTCCTCCCACATGTGCATATCCATGAGGTGTAATTTTGGTTTGGTTATTAACTCCTAAGAATTGTATTCACTAACAGAAAAGCTCAGTAGAAAAGTCAGCCATTACTTATAAAAAGTTCTTAATCAAAATTATGAGAAAACTTAAGAACTGGTTACTTATACATTTTTTTACCTTCAAAAACAGTTATCACAAAAATGATAGTAATAATAGCTACAAGGTATTGAGTTTCATTATCTTCTAGGCACAATGTTGAAAGCTTAAATGCATCATGCCATTGACTCCTTGTAATAGTCCTATGAAGAAGGTGCTACTGCTAGCCCAATTTCCACAGTAGAAAATAAGAGTAAAAGAAATATCTTATCTGAAATCATAGGGCTAGGAAACAGTGTTGTCCTTCGCGCTGAGGTAATCTGATTTGGAAATTTTGCTCCTAATCACTCTGCTATAACCTGTGAGGACTCAGAGATCTGAAATATCAGTGTCTCCCTTCTAGGCTATCTCTATAAAATAGTGCTAAAAGTGGAAAGACATTAAGGAGAAAAATATAAAGGCAAGACATTATGGAACACAGAAATGGATTATTACCAGTTGATGGAAACATGTACAGTATCTCCAGCTGGACTTGTGTAAAATTTATGCATGTTGGAAAATTAACCTTATAGGCTAAGTGATGTATAGTGATTGAATATATAAAAGAAATTAAAATAAAAGAAAATATAGCAGGAAAAAAGTGGAAGATGTAAATGAGGAAGAAAAAAAGCCCAGCACCCCTCACCAAGTGACTTCATTGATTCTGTGAGGAAAAACTTCAAAGCCAATATATCCATTTACTATTTGATGTTAATTTCCTACTTCAAGAAACCAATGTTGCTGTTAACATATAACTCAGAAAAAGTCATATAATAAAGAGTACTGAGAAGCAAAGTAACAAGTGTAAATCAACTTACTTTCAGTATCACTAGGCTGACTTTAGACTAAATGAGTCTAAAGTTCCAGTCAAGAAATGAGTCCCAGTCAAAAAATCAATAATTCTCAAGAAGTTAAAAACTTCAACAGAAACAGTATACATTTATGGAATAGTCTATTTACTAACCTCTCTGAAACATACCAAAATTCACATTACTAATGGAACTTTCTGTGCTAAAATATGGCAAATTTCTACAAAAAGAATTTTAATGTAATGCCACATTTCACTCTTGAGGAATTAAGTGAACTATATGTAGGTGGTAAAATTCAGATTACAAATATAAGATAAATATAAAATAATATCATACTTATAGCTTACTGGAAAACATAATAGTTGTGACAGTCATGCTTAACACTGGTTAAGTCAAGAGAGAAAATAGGTAAGGGTGTTGTAGTGGTATGCTAAAATGGAACAATTCAAATGACTTTAGCTCTTCTGAGAAACTAAAGATGAAAAATATGTATAAATAGTATATACTTCTGTAATAAGGAAGCTTCTGTCCATTATAGTGATCATCACTCCGTTCATGCATTCAAATAACTGCTGTTGTTTTTTTATCACTGAAAACTGTATTCAAAATACATCCATGCTCAACAAATTGATGATACTACAAATCTTATATTCCAAAATAGAGTTTGAATCTCAAAATTTAAGATAATACACTTGTTATTCATAATTATCTAATTATATAATTGACACTACACTACTATAAAAATCAGGTATACTATTGTGCATAGACAATTCTAGTTACCATATTTTACATTACTGATCATCAACAGCACAAATATTATACTCCAAAATAAATATATAATTCAGCAAAATGATTACCTTTCATTTTCTTTTAAAGACAAATGAACCTAATTTTAAGGACAATCTGGCATTTCTTGCCATCTTACTTTCAAATTAAAGATACAAATTTACGGGAACCAGCAGTTAGCGTAATGGCTATGTCGCTGGATTCCCACGTAGTCGACCGCGGTTCGCATCCTGGACCCAGTGACTTAAAACTCACGCCGGGCACGTGTGTGTATGTGCCCAAGATCCCGAGAGGAGAATGGAGGAGAAGGAATTGCAATGTGATCATCCCCCCTGGGGGGTGATTTCTCTCTTTCTGTCTCTCTATCTCTCTCTGTCTGTCTGGTGAGCGCATGCGCCATATAGCAAAAATCTCTCCAAAAAATAAAGAAAAAAAAGATACAAATTTACCATAGAAATAATTATATATTTTACTCAACATCAAATAATCTCAAAAATGTCTCCAATATATATATACAATTCTTATTCAATTTCTAAAAATAAATAAAGACTTTCTAACTGAAAGCATGTACAGTCCTAGCTTTCTAAAGCAAACATTGAAAACTCACGTTTTGGTTGGTTTTAAGGTTAGGAAAGATGAGGGGCAGTGCAGAGGTGGGGTAGGATTGGACACTATATAGAGGTAAGCAACTCAGGCAGAGACAGGATTTTCTCACAATGGGTGGACCACCTGAGGAGCAGGGATTAAAGGGCCCCAATCCACAATGAAAAAGCAAACACTAGGTATCCCTTAGGCAGGGGCTGGGCCTGGGAAGGGGTACCCTGAGGGTGGGAGCCCTGAGTCATCAAGGCAGAATCAGCCACAGGTCCTCAATGAAACAAGGGGTGTTGGGGTGCAGTGTGAAGAGGGTAGCACCCCAAGCATGTGGGGTGGCAGTGGCAGTGGCAGTGGTTGCTAGGTAGATGAACATGGCATGTGAGATGACAGGGATTAGCTCTGTGCTGTACAGAGGGTAAGGGGCACAGGCCTCTGGGGACGTAAGGATTAGAGCAGCCCCTCTGAGTTCACAGGGGTCCCAGGAGATGAAGTATGCCCCAAGAGCAAAGCGCACAATTGATGGGGTTCAGGGTTGTCATGAGCTTGCTCCTAGTCATCTTAGCATTGACTTTGGCAAACTCTAGCCTCAGGGTCTACTGCATTACTCACAATTGCTAAGACATGGAACCAATCCAAATGTCCATGAACAGAGGAATGGATTAAAAAAGTGTGTCACATATACTCTATGGAATACTACTTGGCCATAATAAAGAACAAAACCCTGGATTTCGACAGGAAATGGATTAATATGGAAGATTTACTGCTGAGTGAAGCAAACCAGGCTATGAAGGAGAGACATTGTATGTCTCCACTTAATATGTACCAATTGTCTGCACTCTATGGCCAAAACTGAATGACTAGAGGATATAGAAACATAGAAAATGGTTACCTATACCAGATACAGTGTGGGAAGAGGATGGGAGTCTGAGGAAATACATTAAGGAGAAAAAGAGAGGCGAGACGTTAATGGGACAAAGAAATGGATTGTTATCTGTTGATGATAACATGTACAGTATCCCCAAAAGACTGGTGAGAAATTCATTCATGTTGGAACATTCACTTTACAAGCTAAGTGACTTATGTAATTGAATGTATAAAAGAAATTAAAATACATTTTTAAAAATTAATAAAAAACTCCCTGTTTAAGAACTGAAACCCTTTCCTTCTTGCCTCAAACTAAGCATTAAACTTATCTTACAGGGTAAACAAGGCCTCTTTAATAATTAATGGTACACGCACAAAAAATCCTTTATGATGCATAAATACTTTGATATACAGGGTACAAAAATACTTCTCACATTTTGTTCGCTGCTGCCACTGCCCCAGGCTCATTTGCCCATCACAGTGAAAAGATGGAGGCAGGGGCAGCTCCCCATGGCTCAGGTTCCCAGTGCCTTCCCCGCTGCACGCCCTCCCTTCCTGATGCACCCACCAAACTTGCCGTGACCCCAGCCCACCAAGGTGGCTGCCCCTCTCACCGACCAGCAAGTCCCCACCATCACCCCGCCCCGCACCCCTGGAACTCACCGCTAGATGCTTCTCTTCTCACCATCCCGCCTGGGTCAGGGGCCCCTCACCCTCCACATTCGCATCTCCTCGCCATTCCTCTCCTCTGCATAATGAGCAACCTGAAGACACAGGGGGCGATCACAACGCCTGCATGGGCACCAGCACCCGCAAGGACTGAGGCGGCTCCCTGGAGGAGGAGGTCTGGATGCTCTTTGTCAGTAGCATCCCATGGACATCAAACCCAGAGAACTCTATTTACTCTTCTGACCATTCAAGGTGCACGAAGACTTGCTGGTCAAATTTACTTCCTGACAGCCTGTCCGTTTTGTGATCTTCGACAATGGGGCAGGAACTGAAGCAGCAAAGAACACACTGAGCGGTATGGTATTCGTTTTGACCCCGGAAACACACAGATGTTGACCATTTTTTCGTATACCTTTTGGCTATTTGTATGTCTTCCTTAGTTGTGTTTTCAGCTCATTCTCCCATATTTTGATTAGGCTGATCATCTTTATTCACGTAAACCTCGTGAGTTCCCTGTGTATTTTGGTTATCAGTTCCTTATCTTATTTTTTTTTTTTTTTGGAGAGATTTTCGCTATAGGGCACGAGCACTCGCCAGACAGACAGAGAGAGACATAGAGACAGAAAGCGAGAAATCACCCCCCAGGGAGGATGGTCATGCCTCAATCTCCTCTCCTCCATTCTCCTCTCGGGATCCTGGGCATGCATGCACACGCACCCGGTGTGAGTTTTAAGCCACCGGGTCGGGATGCGAACCGTGGTTGACTACGTGGGAGTTCAGCGACATTGCCATTATGCTAACTGCTGGTCCCCATCAGTTCCTTATCTTAAACATAGTTTACAAAAATATTTTCCCATTCTGAGGCCTGTCAATTCACGCTAATTACTGTGTAGTAGGCCATGCAGAAACTTCTTAATCTGATGTAATCACGCTTGTCTATTTTTGGGATTACTGACTGTGCTTTAGGGCTCTTACTTAACAAGTGTTTGCCTGCCCCAGTGTCTCCCAGATTTTCCCCAGTGTTTTTGAACAGTAGTTAGGTTTAGATATTTGTTCCACCTTTAGTTGATCTTTGTCAATGGTGAGAAGTAGGAGTTTAAACTAATATTTCTGCAGGTGGATATCCAGTTATTCCAGCACAATTTGCTAAAGAGGTTTTCCCTTTCCAACTGGATTGACTGGTACTCTTTGTCAAAAAACAGTCGGCTATACGTTTGTGAGTTTATTTCTGGGGTCTCTATTCTGTTCTATTTGTCCACCTGTCTATTTCTATGCCAATACCATGTTATTTTGATTATCACAGCTTTATAATATATTTTGGGGTCAGGGAGTGAGATGTCATCCATTCTACTCTTCTTGCACAGGATTGCTTTGGCAATACGAGGTCTTTTATGACTTCAAAAATTGTACAATTGAATTTTCTAGATCTGTGAAGAATGTCTCTAGTACTTTGATTGGATTGGGTTAAATATGTAGATTAATTTGAGTAGAATTGCCATTTTGATTATATTCTTCCAATCTAGGAACATGAGCTGTCCTTCACCTTTTCTGTGTCACTTTCATTTTTTTTTTAAACTTATAGTTCCTTTTAGATCTAACAGTCTCTCCTTCACGTATTTGGGTGCTCCTGAGTTAGGTGCATAGATATTTATAACCATCATACCTTCGTTATGGATAGCCCTTTTCTACTTTATGCCCTTCTTTGTTTTTTGTTTGTTTGTTTGTTTGTTTTTTGGGATTTTTTTTTATACTTTTTGTCTTAAAGCCTATTTTGTCAGAAATTAATGTCGCTACTCCAGCTCTTTTTTGGTTCCCATTTGCTTAGAATACCTTTTCCCAGCCCTTCCTTTTTAGTCTATGTACATCTTTATCCATGAGATGCTTTTCTTGTAGGCAACAGAGAGGTTTCTATTTTTCTGGGTTTCAAATTTTTTAAAATCTATTTAGCCTGTGCGTGTCTCTTGACTGGAGAATTTAATCCATTAATATTCAAAGATATTGGGGACCAGCAGTTAGCATAATGGCTATGTCGCTGGACTCCCACGTAGTTGACTGCGGTTCATGTCCTGGACCCGGTGGCTTAAACTCACGCCTGGTGCATGTACGTGTGTGCCCAAGATCCTGAGAGGAAAATGGAGAAGGGATTGCGGCGTGGCCATCCCCCCTGGGGGGTGATTTCTCTCTTTCTGTCTCTCTGTCTCTCTCTGTCTGGCGAGCGCATGTGCCCTATAGCAAAAAACCTAAAAACAAAACAAAACAAAAAACAAACAAACAAAAACTTTCCAAAAAAAAAAGGACATAGTTATTGATAGTTCTGAACTTGTCCCTACCTTTAAAAGACATTAGACCTTTGACCATTGTCTTGGTTGTCTTTTATTCTCTTATTTCTGGCTGTGCATTCTTCAGTTTTTATGGAGAAGGACCCTCTTTAGAGTTTTTTTTTCTTTCTTGTTTTCCAATAATTATTTTATTTAATTTTTTTAAATTTTCATTATTTCTTTTCTTTATGGTGTCCTCATTCCCTGGAGGGTGACTTTTTTCTTTTTTTAAAAAATAAATTTAATTTTTTGAAATTTACACTTTTTATTTCATTTTCTTTTATACATTCAATCACATTATTTAGCTTACAAAGTGAATATTTCAACAGGTGAACATTCCTCCATAGTCCAGTTGATAAAACTATAAAATATCTTCAACAAATAATACCACATTTCTTTGTCCCACTAATGCTTTGCCTCAGACCCTACTCTTTCACACACACTATATCTGGTATTTACATCCAAGTACTGTGTTTCTGTATCCTTTAGTCAATCAGTTTCAGTCATAGAGTGAGGACACTCGGTATATATTAAGTGGGGAAATACACTGTCTCTCCTTCATAGCCTGGACTTGCTTCACTCAGCAGTAAATCTTCCATATTCATCCACTTCCTGTCAAAAGCCAGGTGTTTTGTTTTTTTTTTTAAATGACTGAATAGTATTCCAGAGAGTATATGTGCCATGTTCTTTCTTTTCTGAAGAGTGTCCACATAATTGGATGCTGGATGCTAAGTGTTTTCAAGATAATCACGGTAGCAGTGAGGAGAGCAGACCTGGACGAAGTTCATTTCTTATGACAAGGTTTGTGAATAGTGCCACAATAAACATAGATGTGCAAGACTTTTGTGATTAAGAATTCTTCTGCCCTTCCCCACACTCTTTTCACACTATCTCTGGTGTCTTCCATTGTTTTCCATTAATTTTCCCCCCACATTTTATTGATCACACAATTTCTTCAATAACCTAACTACTTTCAATAGCAAGTTCAGCTGGTAATTT
>NW_006159853.1:761099-768491 GCF_000334495.1 Tupaia belangeri chinensis | reverse complement strand
TATATTATTTATCAGACATTTCCGTGATTTCCATTGAACTGTCTGTGGATGAAGAGGAGTTATTCTTTTCCCTTGAAGGAGAGATGTTTTCTTGCTTTCCCATATTTCTTGTGATCTTGCAGTGATTTCTAGTCATCTGATGGAAAGTGTGTTTCTTCCCAGACTTGAAGTTCAATCTGAGCATCCAGGAGCATGCAGAAAAGGAAACAGAGATAGAGAAACAACAGCAACAAAAACAACCAAGAAAGAGAAAATAAAACTAAAAAAACAAAACAAAGAAAGAAATGTAAACTAAATTATTATTATTATTTTTTAAAAAAGCAAAAATGAGGAAATAGAAATCACTAGTTCTCAGTAGCCATGGTGGTGTCTACTCATGCCTGCTCCTTTACCTCTCTTGGGTTGAAAGAGGGAGAGGGGATTTTTAACAACATAAAGGGAAAGGAGGGGCTGAATGCCAAGAAACTGCTTTACCTTAAAATATTTTAAAAAGGAAAAATTACAAGGACCAGCATTTAGCATAATGGCTATGTTGCTGGACTCCCATGTAGTCGACTGTGGTTCGTGTCCCAGACCCAGTGGCTTAAAACTCATGCTGGACACGTGTGTGTACATGCCCAAGATCCCGAGAGGAGAACAGAGGAGAAGGGATTGCGGTGTGACTATCTCCCCGGCGGGTAATTTCTCGCTTTCTGTTTCTCTGTCTCTCTCTCTGTCTGTCTGGCGAGCACACGTGCCCTATAGCAAAAACCTCTCTGAAAAAAAGGAAAAATTACCAAAAAATGAGAAGACAGAGACAGAGGTAGAGAGAGACAAACACAGAGACAGAGACAGGAGGGTTGAAAGTCTTCCTACCATGCTAGTTTGGGGGCTGGAGGCTGAATTATCAGTGGAAAATTTTCATTTCACCTATTCCCCTGAAATCACTAGTTTTCAGTAGCCTTGAATGTGTCATCTCTCCAGACAATTTTTATGATTGTCTTTTCTAGATCTGTGAAGAATGTGTCTGGTACTTTGATTGGTATTGCATTAAATATGGAGATTAATTGGGGTAGAATTGCCATTTTGATTACATTAATTCTTCCAATCCAGAAACATGGGATGTCCTTCTACTTTTTGTGTCATTTTCAATTTCTTTTTTCAGTTTCTTGTAGTTTTTCTTGTGGAGGTTTATAACTTATTTGGTTAGATTTATTCCTAAGTATTTTGTACTTTTTGTAGCTATGGTAAATGGAATAATTTTTCAGTTCTGTCTCAGTCTGCCTGTTGTTTGCATACAGAAATGATATAGATTTCTGTATATTGGCATCGTATCCTACAAATTTACTGTATTCATGTATTCCAGGAATTATTTGATGGAAATCATTGGGTCTTCTATGTATACAATCATGTCATCTGCGAATAGAGTTTCACCTTTTCTTTTCCTACTTGAATGCCTTTTATTATTTTTTTTCTTTTTTGATTGTGTAGGCGAAGACTTCCAGTACTATACTGAGAGGGAGTGGAGAATGTGGGCATCCTTGTCTTGTACCCATTTTTGGTGGAAAAGCTTTCAGCTTTTCTTCATTTAGGATGATGTTCACTATGGGTTTTTCATACATAACTTTTATTGTGTTGAGAAATGACACTTCTATGCCGATTTTGCTGAGAGTCTTGATCATGAAGGGATGTTGTGTCTTATCAAATGCTTTTTCTTCATCAGTTGAGATGAACATATGTTTTTTTTATCTTTCTTCCTGTTAATATAGTATATTACATTTATGTTTTTGCATATGTTGAACCAACCTCGCATTTCTGGAATAAAAACTACCTGATCATGATGTATAATCTTTTCTATAAGTTGTCAGATTGATTTGCTAGTATCTTATTGATGACCTTTGTGTCTATATCCATCAGAGATACTGGTCTACAGTTTTCCTTCCTTGTCCTCTCCTTATCTGTTTTAAGGATAAGGGTGATAGAGGTTTCATAGGTTGAATTAGTGATGAGAGATTCACCCTTTTGAACCGTTAGAAATAACTTGAGCAAAATTAGGGTTAACTCTTCTTTGAAAGTTTTATAGAATTCAGAGGCGAAGCCATCAGGGCCAGAGCTTTCCTTTGTTGGGAGGTTATTTATTACTGATTCAATCTCCTCACTTGTTATGGATGTTTGCGTGCTTCTCTAGACTTGGAAAATTTTCTTCCAGGATTTCATTGAATAGATTTTCAGTGCTCTTATTAGTTTCTTCACTTTCTGAGATACCAATTATTCAGATGTTTAATGGTATCTAGTATTTCTCATGTAGTATCCTCTTTTTTTTTGTTATTTTTTTTCTATCTTTTTGATGGTATTTTCTAGATCAGAGGTTGTGTCTTCTATGTCAGAGATCCAATCTTCAGCATAATCTTATCAATTTTTAATATTATTGAGATTGTTTTTGATTTTCTGTATTACAGATTTCATCTCTAATAGTTCCATTTGATTCTTTCTTATGGTGTCTATTTCTTCTTTGAAATCATGGAAAGACTTCTTCATGTCCTGTAGTTCATTGTCTCTTTTCTGTTCAAAATAATAGAGTTTTGTCACTATGAATGTTTGGAATTTTTTCACTGACACTGTGGTGATTTTTCTTTTTTTTTTTTTTCAAGAGATTGAGGGGAGTTATTGTGTTCTTTTGTTGGAGACATATTTTCTGGATTTTTCAAACTTGTGGCTTTTCTGTGGCTTCTAGCCATTGATTTGTATATTCACTTTTTGAATAACTCACTGGGAATGAGTTGGCTTCCTTTTTGCATTGGTTCTGTGCTGAAGTCTCTTTTCTGCTATGTTTAGCCATGTGTTCCCCATGGGAGGAGTTTTCTATTCAGGTTTCTGAATAGTAGCTTCTCCTTTTTTGCAAGTGGTTCAGTATAGAGCGAGGATCCCTGGGAGCCTCATTATGTAATATCTTTGAAAACTGTGATTCTAAACTCTCTAGTCCATCTGGGTGGGTGTTGGATGAAGAGAGGATGACACTATGAGAGGGAAGAAAAAGAATGTGAAAGAAGAAAAAGAAAAAGTTGTGCACAGCTTGCATGGTGGATGAGTTTGGCAGGGGACTGTAGATGGAAGTGGACTCTGCTTGAGAGCTAAGAGTTGCCCTATGGGTTAAGGAGAATAAAGAACTATCAAAATAAAGACAAAAGGAAAACAGCCTACCTTGTTGACTGAGAGGAAGGGGACCTCTCAAATTGGGAGTTGTGGCTAGAGCTAGAGCTGAGGCCAACAACTGGCCCTGCTTCAGTGTCCCTGACTGGGCATGGGGCTGCAGATGGAAGTAGGCTCTGTTTGAGAGCTGAGAGTTGCCCTTGCTGGCATGGAGGAGGGGGGCTCTGAGGTTCAGAGTTGGGGCTGGAGTTGGAGCTGGGCCCAATGGCTGGTAAGGTACTTTATATCAGGGGTTAGTGGAAGGAAATTGAAGGAAGGAAGAAATGTGCAATTGTATATATATATTTTTTGTGAGTGTATTTGTGCTTTGCTGTTGGTTGCAGCCATGTCTGTCTCACTAGTCCAGATGCAGAGGAAGAGGTGGTTGTAGTAATTGGTGATCTTGTGAGTGTGTGAAATTGAATAACATGAAATTCAAAATAGAAATAATCATACAGAAAAAAATGTACAAAAACTGATCTCTTGGCTTCTGAATAGCCCACTCAGTTACATATTTTCTGTCCCAAAACTTTCTTAAATTCAAAAGGCATTTATTTCCACAGAACATAAAAGAGTCTTCATTTCAAACCATTCAGTCTTATTCTATGGCAGCACTGCAGGATTCCTTGGCTACTATGAGTCACATTAGTTGACTGTGGAATTTCTCAATCTTTATATCTTGAGTTTAGTCTTTTCTATACATCAAACTAAATCATCTGTAACTTTAATACACAAACTCCCATCAGGGTGCCTATATTTAAGAATCACACATGCCTTCATAGGGTCCACAAGGTAAAACTTCTCCGCTGTACAGCTGAACTTCTCTGTGGTGGAATGGGCACAGGAAGCAAGCACCTTTAGTATCTTTTGAAGAACTGGTCTGGTGTTGGTAAATTTTTTCAGGTTTTGGTTATTTGAGAATGTTTTTGTCTATTTTTTCCCATTTGAAGAATAATCTTGCAGGGTATGGTATTTTTGGTTGTAATTTTTTTTGTTAGTGTTTTGAATATATCTTCCCATTCTTTTCTTGCTTGCACAGTTTCCACTCAGATGTCTGATGTTAGTCTGATGGGATAACCTTTGTAAATAACTTGATGTTTCTTGCCATTTTTAGAATGTTGTCTTTAACTGTAATTTTGGCCAATCTGGCTATGATGTGCGATGGAGAGAATCTTTTCAGGTTGACTCTATTTTGGGTCCTTTGTATTTCTTGGATCTGAATGTTTGAATGTTCTTCTGTTTTGAAAAGTTTTCTTAAGGTACTTCATGAAATAGATTATTAGATTTTTATTATTCTTATTCTTATTAGATTCTTCACCTTTGGGATCAGCAGTTGGCTTAATGGCTATGTTGCCGGACTCCCATGTAGTCAATCATAGTTTGAGTCCCGGACCTGGTGGGTTAAACTCACGCCAGGCACATGTGCGTGCTTGCCCAAGATCCTGAGATGAGAATGGAGGAGAAGGGATTGCAGCGTGCCCATCTCCCCTCAGGGGTGATTTCTCACTTTCTGTCTCTCTGTCTCTCTCTGTCTTTCTGGAGAGTGCATCTGCCCTATAGCAAGAACCACTCAAAAACTTCTTTACTTTTTAGAATAACAATTATTCAGATACTTAAACATTTAATAATATCTAGTATTTCCCATTTGTAATACTTAAAAATTCTTTTTGGTAATTTTTTTCTTGATCAGAGGTTTTATCTTCTAAATTTGAGAATCTCTCATCTGCATTATCAAAGTTATTATTAATACTTTGGAGGAGATTTTGTTTTCTTGTATTATAGCCTTCATCTTTAAGAGTTCCATTTGATTCTCTTTTTTATGGTATCTATTTCTTTCTTCAAATTATGTCAGGATTTTTATCATGAACTAGAGTTTGTTGTCTCTTTTCTCTCATCTAATTTAGTTTGTTGCTACAAATATTAGAAATTGTTTATCTAGGGACCAGCAGTTAGCGTAATGGCTATGCCGCTGAACTCCCATTTAGCCAACCGCGGTTCGAGTCGTGGACCTGGTAGCTTAAACTCACGCCATGTGTGTGTGCGTGTGTGCCCCAGATCCTGAGAGGAGAATGGAGGAGAAGGGATGGTGGTGTGGCCATCCCCCCGGGGGGTGATTTCTCGCTTTCTCTCTGTCTCTCTTTGTCTTTCTGGTAAGCACATGCGCCCTATTATAAAAACCTCTAAAAAAATTGTTTTTCTGACATTTTCATGATGTCTATCTTTCTGTGTGTGGATAAGAAATTTTTCTTTTTCCTTGAGAGAGAGAAACATTTACCTGGTTTCTCATACTTATTGTGCCTCTGCATTTGTTTCTGGTCAACTGATGGATTATATGTTTCTTCCTAGTTTCTTGGAGTTAATTTGGTAGTGTCTGGAGTAAAGATGTGCTCTATTTATCTTGTGTGTTCTTTTGAGAGTGCCTTGTCTTTTGTTCATGAAATGTTGTATGTAGGCATCTTGAGGTGCTTGGCTCCTGCACAGAGTCTCAGAACCAGGTGTACCTGGGGCTAAGCTGGAGGATGTAGCTAAAGGAAGTGGTACAATTTGTGTCACATGGTCAATTAAAATGTGAGGTCTCCAAGAACACTAGGTATTTCAATTCACTGGTGAGCATTTGTGAGCCATGGTCTCTCTGCAGCTCTGCTTCACTGAGGCTCACCCTGCACCATCACTGGAATCAGAGACTCCAATGGTGCAGGGGGTAAAGAAGAGTGGGATTCTCTAGGGAAAACGGAGACCCTTCAGACCTCAGTTAACACACTTGGGAGTTCAAAGACAGGCATAAGAAAGTGAGCACTATCTTTTTGCAGCTCTGTACTGTTGTGTCATGGATGGTTAAACAAATGCATGCTCTGATTGGGGGTGGCCATTGATTTGAGAATAAACCTAGAAAAAAAGACATACAAATAAAGAAAAGCAGGGACTGGGTGGTCCCAACTCCTCTAATGGAAGCAGTGATGACACCAAGCTGGTTCCAAGTTTATTCTTTTAAAGGGCAGAAAGTGGGGGAAGGAGAAGTGGAATGCAAAGCCAGTTGTTTTTAGATGTTAATCAGCTGCAGACACTGACACCTGGCACCCTGTAGTTCTATGTAAAATTTCTCTAATCTTTTTGGGCCGATTCTGATGAACATATGTGGCTTCCTTTAACCCAATACTGTTCTGCAATTTTGGAAACATAGAGGTAGGTAGCATATTAACATGCTAATGGCATTCATTATCCTGCAAATGACTGCCCATGAAACTGCACTTGCACATTTGTCTCAAGGTTACTGTGTTTGGTCAGATTAGCTGCTCTCTATATATGTCCCTTTTTCTTTTTATAATCTGAGTCTGTGGATCTGGATTGCTGTTGCATGGAGCTCTTACTGAGTGATTCTGCAGACTAGTAGAAAAATGAACATAAGTAAGATTATAGAAACAACATTTTTTTAAGAAACACTATAAGGAGTAGTGAAGCATGTTCAAGAGGATTAGTGACTTTGTAAATAGTTTTTTTTTAATTTTATTTATTAATTTATTTTTCTTTTTTTAATATGCTATACATCATTACAGTATACAAAATGAATTTTTCATCCAAAATACACTGTCTGTTGGCTCAGTCAAGCACATCAACATACGTGTTATCAACAAACAATTTTTCATTTCTTATGTCTTGTATATTTTGCGGTTTTGTTTTTTCTTTGCCATCCTTGATTCCCTATCCCTAACCCTCTGCCCTGTCCAACCCTCCTCCCATTGTCTCTGGTATCCATGATTGCTTTCTATGCCTATCCCTCCCCCCATTTAATTGATTTGCTAATGAATTTAATTTGTCTAAATATTTGCAATAGCAAGCACAGCTGATATATACATACACAAAACCCCCTGTCTGACTTTAGGCATAAACCTCAGTGAGTAGAATGAACATACTATAAAATAGTACCTAGCTGGGGCTATATAGCTTACTGTGGTCATCAAATACACAGTTTTTTCTTTAAATTTTGGTAGCAGTTTTAGTATTTTTTTCTCTGAATTTTTTTTTAATTTACACTCATTCCCTGAGCATCATCACAACATACTAAATGTGGTTTTCCCTCTAGAGTAAACTGCATAGTGGCTTAATCATGCATGTTATCATCCATAAAATTCCATTACTACTTTCATATATATATGTTTTTTACCCCACGTCTGACCCCCTGCCCTATTTCACTCTCTTGTTACACTATTTCTGCTGTCTACAGTT
>NW_006159853.1:751498-759658 GCF_000334495.1 Tupaia belangeri chinensis | reverse complement strand
GTGGCTAGATCGCAGGAGCCATGGAGCTGTCTGTCTCTTGAAGAAGGGCTGTTCTGGGAGGAGGAGAGGGGATTATTAACAAGATAATGGCCTAGGAGGGGCCAAAGGGTTCTGTAAAATGCCTCACCTTAAAAAATTCTAAAAAACAAAAATTAAAAAAAAAGACAGAGAGAGAGAGAGAGGACAGAGGTAGAGAGAGACAAAGACTAATACAGAGACAGGAAACTTGAAAGGGGTCTTCCTACCATGCGAGTTTTGTATGCTGAAGGCATACAGTGGGACATCTTCCTTTCTCCCAAAAGGGCTAGATCACAGGAGCCATTGAGCTGTCTGTCTCTTGAAGAAGGGCTGTTCACACGAGTTTTGCATGCTGGAGGCCCAGTTATCAGTGGGACATCTTCCTTTCTCCCAAAATGGCTAGATTGCAGGAGCCATGGAGCTGTCTGTCTCTTGAAGAAGGGCTGTTCTGTAAATAGGTTTTTATTAATTATCCTTGTTTATTTTTTTTTATCCTCTACCCTGCAGAATCTTATATCTCATGGAAGAGCCATCAAGTTTGTAAACTTGAATCTATTAATAGAATTACATATATTTAAATTGGACAGTCTTTGAATTTTATTAACTTTACTTTAAGTCCTGGTATACATTAGTAGCTTATGAACATGTGCAAATTATGGTAACAAAACCTATTTAACAAATTTCTGAGTGTAGAACTAAATAGTTTTTAGACCAGCCCCCAATATTTACTTTTACAAAATTTAAAAGACTGAAAATAGGAATAATTAAAGCATGTTAACTTAATAATGAGAATTATAAGGACTCAGGAAAAACCAGGTAGTCATTCAGGCTCTCTATTAGTCTGTTTTTAATATTGGATTTATAACCCTTTATATTATATTTTTTTCCTTTTTATACCACTTTGTTCCAACCTGAGCACCTCAATATAAACACTGATGAACTGTTTTCCTAACTAATTCTGAATTGCTGTAAATGTACAAATTCTGCTAGCAATTCAACACTTAAATAGATTAAATCGTCTCTGACACATGGTAGATTTCATATAGTGAAAATACATAAGATAATTAGTGCAATATACTGAACTGATCAAAATGAACTTTGGAAAACAATGTTGCAAAATTGTTACGAACATATCACAATACTTATGTTACAAATCACAGGTACATTGTTCATTATGGTTCTAGCCATGTAGGAACTGAAACTCCTTCCTTTCAAAGGGAGAGAGAAAGAAATAATTAGCTGTTTCAGTAACTGCACATTTCGTATGCTTTAAAGCAACTCTTAAATATTACAGAAAGTAAGATCTGGACTACAGTGCAGTACCTTATTTACAGTACTACTGAAATCAAATTTAAAATAATCAAGTTCAAATGTACAGAATTGTTAGTTCATTGACTATCATGTCCAAATGGAACAAAATCCTCCCTGTCCCGAAACAAAACCGAGGTAATGGCCAGCAGTGATTAAACAGAAATCAGACACCTGGTTCATTTCATCTTTGTTGAAGATCCCACTTACATCTGAATGAAACGCCATCAGTTAAGATGCAGTTATCAGTTTTCTTAGTCTTAAAACATAATGAGGTTACATTTGACTTTTAAAACCCCATTTTAAAAAATACAAGACTTTTTACAATTTAGATGGCATTTATGTTTACTTATTACCTCTGGAGATGTGGAATTTTGTATATTTTTAAAAATATGGAATGTACACTTTCTTTTTTGCAGTAAGACAAAATTTTATTTATGAAACTCTTTAATGGTACATAACTCAGAAGCTCTACTTAGTTACAACAAACTAACATATGATGCTAAGCAACTCCAGTCTTCAAAATAAATGAGTAAGATCTAAGTTTGATAGAACTTAGTAACCTTAAATCAGTGATCTTCAAATTTCAATAGGGACCTGTAGTTTTTAAATAAACAAGATTAAAATGAGCTATAGTTTTATTCCTAAGTATATGATGGCAATTATATGAAGTGATCTGAACAAAGGTGCATCTAAACTTTCAACAAAACAAAGCTTTTTCACAGCGGTAAAATACTGATGCCATATCAAAACCACATGACCCAGTTTCATAAAGATGACTAGATTCTTTACAGAAGAGGATGAAGGGGCTTTTGGATCCTAGCTTACCCCCCCTTTTTCCCCTTTTTTTTTTTTTTTTTTTTTTTTTTTTTTTTTGCTATAGGGCATGTGTGCTCACTGGAAAGATAGAGACAGAGAGACAGAAAGCAAGAAATCACTCCCTTGGGGAATGGCCACACAACAATCTCTTGAACTTAGGCACACATGCACATACGCCCAGCATGAGTGTAAGCCATCAAGTCTGAGACTTGAACCGCGGTCGACTACATGGGAGTCCAGTGACATAGCGATTACACCAACTGCTGGTCCCAGCTTACCCTATTCTTAACTTGTCACTATTCCAATTCTAGTGAAGCTTGTGCTTTAACTGGCCATCATCAAGTAAATTCTATTGCCTAGAAGAAGGTTGTAGTTAATATCAGAACCAGCAGAGGGAAGTTAGTGTTAAAAATCTAGTTTAAGAATCTCTAGGATGAGTCTCATTAGAAAACTGAGTTGTATAGGAACTTACACAAAACAAAACAAACAAACAAACAAAATATTTAAATGAATTTGTGACCTTGAAAGTGATATCTCTTCTGAGATTCCATACATGAAGAACCCATGAAAAACAAAGATCATTTGAAAAGTTAGCAATAAAAAAGGTTGTTTGATTAAAGTGAAGAAGACAGTATAAAATATTTACAAAAGAAAAAACATTCAGAATAAAGAAATATTTATAGATGTTAGGAAATTATTAAGTTTTAGCCATAATGTGCCCTCTTTGAGCTCAAAAATATTTGCTTTCTTCTCTTTTCATTCTTGCTCCTGTTTCTTCTTTTGCACTTCCCTGGTCTGGAGATGAGGCTGTTAGTAAGTTTTCTTGTTGAAAGTAACTCTATTTACATGTTCACTCAGAGAATTATTTTCTTTAGATTGCTCCCATGGTTTCAGCTTTTTTGTGTGTGGCTCATAGTTGAGAGGAGGAGACAAACTTGCTTTCAGATCAAACACTGTTTTTTTACTGGAAACTGGAGTCTGCGATGCCTCAGTTGTCAACTTGAATGGTGTAATAACAGCAGCAGAATTCCTCCCACTTGCCTTTAAATTGTGCGGCTCAAGTACAGCCTGGCTTTTTGGGGTACTCCCAGATACAATGACATGTGGAGATTTCCTGGCTGGAGTCTTGGTCAGTTAATGTTTATGCTCGTTATACTTAGTAGCAGCTGAAAACCTAAAGCTCATTTTAATTGTTGAGAGCTGAGCATCGGATCGACCCCTTTAGACACAAGGTGCTCTGTTATGAGGCCCTGAGACCGGCCTTGTGAGCGCCGCGGCATACAAGCCACAGAAGGTCTTGGATGAACAGGAGTCACTACTCCTCCCTTATTCTTGGGTTGCTTCTTCAGTTCATTGAATTAATTGTGTTATTTAAAATATTTCTTTTTTCTCTCAATATATTGATCAATGGATTCAATTTCCTTGAAATGAGCCTCATGAAGCTTCTTAAAGTTTGGAGTAGTGTTTTCAGTTCATTTATTTTTTTCCAGGTTTGGAAAACCCATCTGTGTAGACATACTTTTCCTTCTTGAAGGTACCTTTGAATTTTTACCATTTATTCTGCTCTTCTCTGAGGAATCTGTATTCTCTTGTGCTTGGCTCTCATCTAATAGAGAAGCAACTTCAGTTGTAGTTCTGAGATCCTGGTTTCCCTGATTTTTTTTTTATCCTGGAATTCAAAGTAGGATCACTTATTTTTATCTCTGAATGATCCTGCTGGGAGTGAGGATTCCCACACACCACCTTGCACCTTCTCCTCGTCTGGGTGACATGACCAGGAGCCTCACTCTTTGCTTGTTGCTGACTGCAAGTTTGTATCTCAGTTTCTTCACAAGAGGATGCTGAAGTCTGATTTTCATCCTGATTTTCATTTTTTTTCTTGCTTCTTGTTTAAGGTGTGCTTTCAAGACTTTTAACAATTTAACAATTTTGTTGCCCTCAGGTTAGCCCAGAGACCCAGGCTCTTGGCTAAATTCTAAAGGTCACATAGTTGAAGGAATCCAGCTCCTTGAGGGAGGGGATGGTCATCATGATCTTCAATCCTGGCAATATGCAGACAAGAAGTCCACAAACCACAGCTTCGCCATTGGAACCACTGGTGCCACTCTTAAGTGTTCTGTGGAATATACACTTTAAATATAGGTACTAGAAGAAATTACCATTTTTCTGAATACTGTAGCTAAGCATAAATATCTTCGGACTCTCATTCTAAAAAAAGGAATGCTTTAAAAAGACTAAATTAATAAACTCCACAATCTCTTTCATAGATGACTTCTATGCTAGTTTGGGGAAACTGGCTGGTTAACTATGGTTCAGATAGCCAGTCATTCGTTTATGTTGCTAGTGATGAGAAAGGATTCCCTTCAACCTTCCAATGAAACTAATGTACACTTAGTTCTCATTTTCCCTTTCTAGTGCTGAAACATTAGTCATAGGGATACATGCATGTTATTAAAAATTAAGTTCAAAACACTTAAAATAATTCTGTATTAGAAACTTAACTCTATCATAAATCTCTTCTCTTTTTTTGGAAGTCATACTTGGCTGGTTAAATGCTCCCATTCTACTGTTTTTAACATTTAGGAAGCAGAATATTCTAGCTAGGTCAGACTGGAGGCTTAGTTACTACAACACTGACATCTGGTTGACTCTGTGGGCTCACTAAGGTCCACTCCTCTTTCTCTGACAGCATTTGCTCTTGGATTATGTAGTTTATTCTTTGGCAACTTTTAAGCTATTGTCATGAATATTCCACTTACATTCATTGACATTTCAGCTGATGTCTCCATCAATAATAAATTGTCATCTGCATTGGACTATGATTCTTGGAAGTCTACAGCTTTTTTTATTTGATAGATCAGTTTTGTTTTCTGATAAAGCTATTACAATGTTAGGACTTGCTTGCCTCTGAAGTTCTTTAACCCAGTTTTTGCTCTTGCACAGGACTCGTCATTTGTGATATCATATACTACTATGGCTGCTTGTGCTCCTCTGTAGTACATTGGTGCTAGGCTGTGGTATTGCTCTTGACCAGCTGTGTCCCATATTTCAAACTTTACTGTTGTGTCATCAAGACACATAGCTTGGGTTAGAAAAGTAGCCTCAATAATACTCTATTGAAATTCATAAAACTGGCCTTTTACAAAACAGGGCCAGGGCTTTTCTTTGTTGGGAGGTTATTTATTACTGATTCAATCTCCTGGCTTGTTATAGACCTATTCAGACTTTCTATATCTTCCTGGCTCACTCTTGGTAGATTATATGTGTCCAGGAATTTGTCTATCTCATGCAGATTGTCTTGTTTCTTGGCATATAGTTGTTCATAGCATCCATGAATAATATTTTGTATTTCTACCATGTCTATGGTTATTTTGCTCCCTTCATTATAGATATTAATCACCTGTTTTTTTTCTCTCTCTCTTCTTAATAAGTCTTGCTAGTGGTGTATTAATTTTGTTTAGCTTTTGAAAGAACCAGCTTTTACTTTCATTTATTTTCTGTATTGTTTGTTTATTTCCTATTTCTTTTATTTCTCCTTGTATCTTTATTATTTCCTTTCTCCTGGAATATTCTGGATCTTTTTGCTGTTGCTTTTCTGATTCTCTGAGGCATGATGTTATGTGATCCATTTACCTTCTTTCCATCTTCCTCTTATGTGCACTAATTGCTATGAATTTCCCTCTTATGACTGCTTTAGCAGTGTCCCAAAGATATGGAAACTTGTGTCCTTGTCATTGGCTTCCATGAATCTTCTGATTTCAGTCTTTATTTCTTCAGTAGTTGTGGAGTCATTCAGGACTAGGTTATTTAGTTTTCATGTATTTCTGTATTTTTGAGGATTTCTCTTGCAATTGAACTCAAGTTTAATTCTATCATGGTCGAAGAAGATGCTGGATATATTTTCTATGCCTTTGAATCTGTACAGGCTTGCTTTGTGCCCTATGATGTGGTCAATCTTAGAAAATGTTCCATGTGGGGATGAGAAATAAGTGTATCTTGTGGTTTTTGGATGGGAAGTTGTATAGATATCTGTTAAGTCCATTTTCTTTATGATATCATTTAGATCCTTCATCTCTTTACCTAATTTTTGTCTACACGATATGTCCAGAGGAGATAGTGGGGTGTTCAGGTCTCCAACAATTAGTGTGTTGCAGTCTGTCTCCCCTTTTAGATCTAACCGTCTTTCCTTCACATATTTGAGTACTCTTGTGTAAGGCGCATAGATATTAATATGCATTATAACTTCTTGATTGATTGACCCTTTTACTACAATATAATGCCCTTCTTTGTCTCTTTGAACAATTTTTGTTTTAAAGCCTATTTTGCCAGAAATTAGTATTCGACTCCCACTCTCTTCTGGTTCCCATTTGCATGGAAAACCTTTTTCCAACCCTTTGCTTTCAGTCTATGTGTGTCTTTATCCATAAAATGTGTTTCCTGTATGCAACGGATAGAGGGTTTCTGTTTTTAAATCCATTCAGCCAGTCTGTATCTCTTGACTGAAGAATTTAATCCATTAACATTTGATGTTATTGTCAATGTTACTGAAGCTGTCCAGACATTTAAGTTGCCCATTTTATTAATTGCCTTTTATTTCTTTGTTTCTGGCTGTTACTTCTTTGGTTTTCCTGGAACAGGGTTTCTTGAATAGCTGGTCTGGTGTTGTCAGGTTCTTGCAGGTTTTGTTTGTCTGAGATTTTTTTTTTTCACATATGAAGGATAATTTTTCAGGATACAATAATCTTCATTGAAATTGTTTCTCTCTTAACACTTTCAATATATCTTCCCATTCTTGTCTTGCTTGCATTATTTTTGTTGATAAGTCTATGTTAGCTTGATGGGGTGACCTTTGTAAGCCACTTTTCATTTCTCTCTTGCCAGTTTTAGTATCTTATCTTTATCTGTGGTCTTGGCCAGTGTGACTAAGATGTGCCCTGGGAAAGATCTTCTTGGGTTGATTCTATTTGGGGTCCTTTGTATTTCTTGAGTCTGGTTGTTTGAGTACCTGTCTAGACTTGGGAAATTTTCTTCCAAGATTTCATGGAATAGATTTTCCACGCCCTTGTTAGTTTCTCCATCTTCTGGAATACCAATTATTCAGATGTTAAGATGTCTAATGGAATTTAGTATTTCTCCATATATTATCCTCGTGTGTTTTTGTTATTTTCTCTT
Organism: Tupaia belangeri chinensis; assembly: GCF_000334495.1. NCBI lineage: Eukaryota > Metazoa > Chordata > Mammalia > Scandentia > Tupaiidae > Tupaia > Tupaia belangeri. The sequence goes on along the minus strand of NW_006159853.1, from coordinate 752,341 downwards.
TTTGTTCGTTTTCTGTAGGTCAGAGGTTTTATCTTCTACATCAGAGATTCGATCTTCAGTATGATCTAATTGACTTTTAATACTTTAGAGAGAGTTTTTTATTTCCTGTATTACAGATTTCACCTCTAATAATTCCATCTGATTCTTTCTTAGCGTGTTCATTTCTTCTTTCATATCATGGAAGGACTTTCTAATCTCCTGTAGTTCATTGCCTCTTTTGTGTTCCAACTAATAGAATTTGGTCACCATGAATGTCCTAAATTCTTTCTCGGCCATTTTGGTAATGTCTTCTTTTTTTTTTTTTTTTTTCAAGAAATGGAAGGGAGTAACTGCGTTCTTTCGATGGAGACATATTTCCTGGTTTATTCAGACATGAGGCTCTTCTTCTACTTCTAGCCATTGGGCGATGTGTTCCCTTTGGTATTCCTTTTAAGAGAACATTTCCTCAAATAGGTACAAGTGTGTTTCTCTTTTGCTGTGAACTGAAGACTGCTGAAGTCTCTCTACTGTTCTGTTTAGCAATGTGATCTGAGGAGAAGTATTCTATTCAGGTGTATGAAGAAAAGTATCTCCTTTTTCACAGGTGGTTCAGTAAAAGGGAGGATCCCAGAGAGTCTTAAAATACTAGAATATTTCAGAACAGTAATTCTAGACCTATCTAGACCATGCGGGAAGGCAGAGATAAAGGAAGAGCAGACCAAATAAGTGGGAAGAAAGTAATAAGGAGAATAAAGAAAAATTCATGCACTGAGGCTGGAGCTGGATGGAAAGCCCTGCCTCAGTGTCCCTTAGGCCAGGGGTCTGAAGATGGAAGTGAGGTGACTGTAGAGTTAAGGGCATTCC
>NW_006159853.1:735379-751456 GCF_000334495.1 Tupaia belangeri chinensis | reverse complement strand
GCTGGGATGGGGGACCCTGCTTCAGTGTCCTTTATGCCAAGGGTCTGAAGATGGAAGTAGGGTGGCTGTAGAGCTGGGGGTGTTCCTCAGTGTCCCTTAGGCCAGGGGTCTGAAGAAGGAAGTGGGGTGACTGTTGTGTTCTTATTTTATACATTTTACTCATTTTATTTTATTTATTTATTTAATTATTTTATACATTTAATCACTATTTATCATTATTTGAATTTTCCCAGCATGAGTGCACTGTATATTAGTTCAGTTAAAGATATTATTACTTGCTGGAGAGAGACAGAGACAGGGATGGGGAGAAATCACTCCTAAGAGTAAGTGGCTGTTGTGTGTGGAGGGAAGCTGAATTAGGCTGTAAGAAATGCTTGAGTTTTTTGGCTTCATGTGTGTAAGGTTAGAGACCTGTGTTGAGATGCAGAAAGAAGCCACAAACATGAGCAAAATAAGAAAAGAGAAGCTTTTAATAGAAAAGTGAAGATCTGTTAACAGAAAAAGAATATACTCCATGCCAAAAGGTGTGTGAATGGGCAGCTATCTGAGGAGGACTATTGCACTGAGAATGGGGTTGTTACTTTTATTTTGCAATCTTGTCATGAATATTTATGATGAAAAGTCTGTCACTGTAGCTGGTTTTTTGTTTGTTTGTTTGTTTGAATAAATAAACTTTTACCTATGCTTACATAAGGAATCTGATTACTTGATTATGTATGCTTAGTGTAGACTTTGAAGGTATGAGTGTCTACAAAGGGATGATTTTGTCCATGTCAGTTCATTTCTCTGAGTGGGAAGCAGAATATTGACCAAGCATCTGGGTGAATTGCTCTGTGCAAATGCAGAATGGCAAGAAGGAAGAATGACCATAGATAACCTTTCCTTTCTTGGTACCAAGGAGTCTAGCTGAGATCCTTAGTAACAATGATTGATGTGTCATATGTCCTCTTTGTTGGCATATTGGGACTCTCTGTTCATAATATCTACATATAACATGACCACACCACAACCTTTTTATCCTTCATTCTCTTCTCAGGATTTTGAGCACACATGCCTCATGTGATTTTCAAGTTCTCAGGCCCAGGACTTGAACTGTGGAGTCAGCAATATGGGATTCAGCCGCCTTAACCTCTAAGCTACCTGCTGGCCCTATATTCCTCTTTTTAAATTATAAAGTCATTAACTTACTAGGTGTATTTTTTTCATAAATCTCATGAGGTTACTTTATTTGCAGTGTTGCATCTTAACCTCCCTGCATGAAAAAAATTTAAAGTGTAAGGATAACTAGAACTGATACGGATTCAGGAAAAAGGAATATCTCATGTTGCTCATGGAAGGGTGGGATTTTCTTACTGTAGAGCAATATGGTGATATTTAATGAAAATAACAATATATCTAGTTTGACCCTCAAAACCCACTTTTAGAAATACACCCCTAAAAATATAAACACATGTAAAGATATAATAATAATGTTTGCAACATTTTGTCAAGTGCAAGAAAACGTGGAAAAATGATTGCTGATGAATAAAGAATCAATAAATAAATGATAATACATTTATATCATAGACTATTAAAGAAATCATTTAAAAAAATACCTATATAGGTTGACAAGGATTGATTTTCACAGTGTACTTTAAGTAAAAAAAAAAATGCATGGAATAGAGTAGCATTTTTTGGTAAGAAAAATTAAAAATAAACCAGTTCCATCCTATATGTATATGTTTATACATATATGACCTTTGTTATTTTAGTTTCTTTTTCTATAGGATGAATGTGCTCGTCAGAGAGAGTCAGAAGGAAAGTTAGAAATCACCTCCCAGGGGGATTGGCCATGCCATAATCCCTTCTTCATTCTCGTTTCAGCATTTTGGGCATGCACACACACACACCCAGCATAATTTTCAAGCTGCCAGGCTCAGGACTCAAATCGCAGTCTCTCATGTGGGAATCCAGCACCTTAATCACCACACCACCTGCTGGCTCCTGTATATGTACAAAAAGATGTGTATAAGGTTGTTAATTCTGTAACAAGTTTGTTAATACATGTAACTGGCTATAGAAGATAGTGCTAAACAGAAAATAATTAATAATAATAATGAAGAAATACAGTTGAAGATAAAATTAACTCATAAAATTAGATTCCATTAATTTCTAAATATATGTGAATCTGTGAGTGAAAGTGTGTTTCAGTGTGATTTATGCATCAGTTGTCTATACATATGTTTGTATTTATTAGTCAGAATTTTCTCAGGAGGCAGAGAACACACTTGAGTTAATAAAAGTATGTTTTACAATACTGTGGACAGGAACCAAATGTCAACAAGGACTTTTGGGAATAGGGTTGTGACACTCAGGAGACACTCAGGCTTCACCCTGGGCCTCACCAGGGGAGAGCAGAGTGGTCCACAAGCCAGGTTGGGTTGGGGCCCCTCCTGGGAGGGGAGGTGCATGGAGCAGCTGAGACAGTGACAGCAGCAGTAGAAATGATGAAAGAATCACATGCTTGTACCCATGATGGCAGCAATAGAGGCCAGATTTACTGGAGTTGGCATTAGTAAGATGAGAAGACCGAGTTCATAGAACTTAAGTGATTTGTCCAGTTTCATACAGTGGTTCCGTAACTCAGTCTCATACCTATCTGACTTTAAACTGTTGATACCAGCTGTTCTCAATCATTTTTCTATTGGTTACACCCCTAGGACATTCCATTCTTTCCCACTCAGGAAATGCAAGGGCCACTAAATAGTAACTCTTCCAGCCAGAGCTCTTGTTTCATGGGGTCCTTGAGTGATAAAGTAGTAGAGATTCCTGAGAAAAAGTAGAATTACCAGTGAAATCAGAAAATAAAAGCGGAACCATATGAACCTTGCCAAGGGAAAGGTACTTCTAGGGTACATAAAATTAGCGATCACTTTGAGTTTGCTGGGGAAAGAGGGCCAGGAACCAGCCCTGGCAGAAATATTCCACCAGTTGCATGATCCTCATTATGACATCACTTAATGGCCAGTGGAGCAGCCTCTTTATGGCTTAGATGGCAGCACAGCAAAGGAGGCATCAGAGGAGCAATCTGCTTTGCCAACCCTCATGTCAGTGATGCTAGCAAAACCTCGGCTTGACACGGAGCAGCTGGCACAAAGAGGAGCTGGCCTCTGCTTCACTTTTGTTTCAGTGAGTAGTAAGACTAAGTTTATTCAGATCCTGTCCTTGTCCTAGAGCTCCTTGACAAAGTTGTATTGATTATTTTGGTAGTGATCTGATGACATTCCAATTCTGTATCTCCTTTAAAGATTTTACTTTTTTCTTTTTTTAAGAATAATTTTTAAAATTTTATTTATCATTATTACTTTTTATTATTTAAAAAAATTTGGTGCAGGACATGCACGCTCACAAATGAGAGAAAGAAAAAGTGAGGAAAGCAAGCTGCCAGGTCCAGGACTTGAACCGTTGTCGGCCATGAGGGAGACCAGTACCATAACCACCATTCCACCTCCTGGCTCCAGAACTCTGTACTTTTACTCAGTTCTTTGAGTCAGGCTCGAGACTGCTTGGTCAGGGTCTGAGCACCATATAGAGAGGAAAGTGTAATCTGAGAGTGACAAAGTAGTAAAGAAAGTACAGATTCTATTACAACCAAGATAATTGTATAATTAAAAATCTTTAAGCTCTAGCCATCCCTTATGTAAAGTAACATTTTAAGTCACCACATTTTTAGTGTTTAGGTAGAGATTCTGCGGCACGCTTACTGGACATTTCTCCTGGGTGGTGTTTGGGCTTTCAGTGTGCTTGTCCTCTCACACTGTCAGATCATTGGTGTGGCTCCATGTCCCAGGAGTAGTGCTCCTTTCAGCTTACTAGTAATACTTTCTCCTTCTTGGAAGAGCAAATTATGATAGGAATTGAATCCGAAGTTGTTACTTTTCATGATTTCTGTGCCCTACCAGGTATTTGTTTGTTGCCAAGGATGATATGCAATAAGAGAAAGCTAGCTGCTGGTGGTGTAGTGATTACGGTAGCTGGAGCCCACATGACCAACCATGTGGTTCGAGTCTCAGACCCAGCAACTTAAAAAGCATACTGGGTGCATGTGTGTGTGCCCAAAATCCCAAAAAAAGAAAGGGAGGAAAGGGATTGTAGTTTCACCACGCCTCGTGGAGGGTGCTTCTCACTTTCTCTCTCTTTCGCTGTGTCCTGCTCAAGTGAGCACACATACCCTCCAGCAAATTAAATAAATAAGTAAAGTAATGGAACAGAAGTGCTCTAGTGTTCCATTTTTACAGGCAGCTTTCAGAACTAAGTCCCCACTGATTCAAATTTTTTCTCTTCTTTTGGTTCTTTTTATTTGGTTATAATCTTTTTTTTTTTTTTTACCCCCTCTGTGGATTCTACCAGTCACTAACCCACATGCAACTGCATTTGAAAAGGCAGTGAAAATGTTAGACATCTTAAGGAAAGAAAAAATAAATAACAAAATAATTACCCAGGAACTTGTTATGTATTATTTTGAATATTTTCTTAACAGTTTCTATAACTTTACCACAAAGACAAAATATAACCTAAAAATTTTTTAAAAGAATTATTTATTTAATTATTTGTTGATTCATTCATTCATTTATTTTAATTTGACCAGAGAGAGATACAGAGAGAGAAAGAGAAAAAGCGAGAAAGTAAGCCACCAGGTCCAGGACTTGAACCATGGTCCACCATGTGGGAGCGTCCAGCACCTTAACCACTATGCCACTTGCTGGTCCCCCAATATAACCTAAAATTTACAGAATTTAAAAATAAAGGAATGGGGAAACTTTCTGTGTGAGGACAGTATAGTTCTATCCCTGGGTGAGAAAGAAAGCACATACTTTTAAAATGGGAGGGCTGACTCCTGTGGCCTAGAGGTTAAGGTAGCCAGATCTCACATGAAAAACTCTGCAATCTGAATCCCAGCCCTGGCAGCATGAGAAAAGGTGCATATGTGTCATGTATCCCAAGTCCTGGGAGGAGAAGGGATTGTGGCATGAGCATACCCCACTAGGGGGAGTTCCCTCCCCCTCCCCCTCTCCATTGAGCACAAGCACCTGGGCACGTGGGAGAAGACCTGTCTGCTACTGTATGAAGGCCTGGCAGCGGAATGGAGTAGTTTCTGTTGAGAATGTTACACTTCTCTCTACATTGTTTTGGAGAGTGTGTGTGTAATTGTGAATTTATTGGTCATTGATTTTTATTTATTTTTTTTGAGAGGTTTTCGCTATTGGGCGTGTGCGCTCGCCAGACAGACAGGGAGAGACATAGAGACAGAAAGCGAGAAATCACCCCCCAGAGGGGATGGTCACACCGCAATCCCTTCTCCTCCATTCTCGTCTCGGGATCTTGGGCACGCACGCACACGCGCCCGGCGTGAGTTTTAAGCCACCAGGTCCAGGACGCGAACTGCGGTTGACTATGTGGGAGTCCAGCGACATAGCCATTACGCTAACTGCTGGTTCCCTGGTCATTGATTTTTACTAAATTTTCATCTTAGATCTAACTTTCCCAGGCAAAGCCTTAGATAATAAGGGAATTGTCTTTTTGTTGTTTTGTTGCCTTAAAAAGTACCTCCTTTTCACTTAAGAGGAGCTCTCTTTGTTTATTCCACAGATATTTACTGAGTGCCCACTGTGTAATGAGCACATAGTTAAATACTCTGGATTTTGATCCACAGCAACTTGTTCCCCTTTCATAAAAGATTTGAGCATGGAGTCTTCGGTGGGAGCACTTGCAGGACCGCTCACTCAGTCCTGTGAGCTAGTACTCTCAGGCTGTTTGAGGAGGTGCAGATGCTGTCACCAGATTGTTCTCATGTGGGAGAGAGGGCAGAGTGGACTAACAAAATAATCATGCTTGAAAGGGAACTTGGAAACAGTATAGGAACCAAAGACCTGAATGTTGTAGTATAGTTCTGTTTCTCTTTGCTTCTCAGCAGTTCTAGCCAGACTATAAGCTTAGAAATAAGAAATCAAAAAAAGGGGTTACCATACCATAAATGTTGTTAATCAATACATAGAGACAAGAAAAAGCCAAAAGAAAAGACCAATAACTAGTAACATGAAAAAAAAAAAGTACCCAACTTCAGCCCTAAAGAAATGCAAAAATAAAACAAGATAACATTTTTACCTATCAAATTTGTAAGGAATAAGTGATCATTCTCAGCATAGATAATAGTTTAAATATACACACATTGTCTGTAAGTCGATGTGGTCATTTGGACAAATTGGCGATTTATCTCCATGTTAAGGATATATATCTTGGGTATGAAAATTCTATTCCCCCCCAAAAAAACTTCACAGAAGTGTTTATTAAGGTATTGTTTCTAATTGGAATACTCTAGAAGCAGTTTTCTTGTGCTAGTGTTTCCAAGGACATCACTTCCAAATTGCTAAATCCACTGAGTTCTCAGCGCCCACATGATTTCATTTATCACCGTGGCTGCTGCCTCCTCCAAGCACATGCTCCTCACTTGCCTTCCACTCTTTTGAGTTTTTCTCAGTTCTCTGCCTCTAAACATTGGAATGCCCCAGAGCTCAGGCTTCAGGGTCCTCTGTCTTCCTTTTATACTTTAATCTCATCTATTGGTAGTTTCTTTGTTTTTAAAACATGTCACTGTGCTGAGGACTTTTAAATTTGTATCTCTAGCCCACAGCTCTGCTTGATTTCCAGACTGGTACAACCAGCTGTTCTCAATCATTTTTCTATTGGTTACACCCCTAGGACATTCCATTCTTTCCCACTCAGGAAATGCAAGGGCCACTAAATAGTAACTCTTCCAGCCAGAGCTCTTGTACCATGGGGTCCTTGAGTGATAAAGTAGTAGAGATTCCTGAGAAACAGTAGAATTACCAGTGAAATCAGAAAATAAAAGCGGAACCATATGAACCTTGCCAAGGGAAAGGTACTTCTAGGGTACATAAAATTAGCGATCACTTTGAGTTTGCTGGGGAAAGAGGGCCAGGAACCAGCCCTGGCAGAAATATTCCACCAGTTGCATGATCCTCATTATGACATCACTTAATGGCCAGTGGAGCAGCCTCTTTATGGCTTAGATGGCAGCACAGCAAAGGAGGCATCAGAGGAGCAATCTGCTTTGCCAACCCTCATGTCAGTGATGCTAGCAAAACCTCAGCTTGACACGGAACAGCTGACACAAAGGGGAGCTGGCCTCTGTTTCACGTTTGTTTCAGTTCAGCAGAACAGTCCCTCTTCTACAGGACCTGGCAACACCGAGCAATTCTGCTGCTGCTCAAAACATATCTTCATTCAGCCTAGACAGACCCGGTCTGACCTCACAATAGAAAAGAGTAAGAATTCTGACTTCAAGAAGGAAGGAAGAATAGATTATTAAGAGCCACTGTGATCTGAGATGGAAGATTGATAAACACCAAAAGATGCTAGAGAAATATAAGGAATGATTAAATAGATGTGTGACAATGAACAAGAAACTCCTTATAGAAAAGTCAAAACAAGAGAAAATGGCATGTAGAGATAAGAGCATGCAAGACCACTTGAGATTGGGCCACTTTACTACTGCCTGGCATGGGGCCTCTTTTATTGAACAAGGGACAGATGGTTACGCTTTCCAGAAACTTATCAAGCAACAAGAAAGAATAAATTCACAGAGGGAAGAGATAGAAATACAATGGAAAATGTTTGCAAAGCAGAAACATCTGCCATGGGTCAGACTCCTGCAGTCAACAATGAGCAGAAACAGCAGAAAAGCAAGACCAAGGAGCTGAAAATGAAACATTAACATTAGCAGAATATCATGAACAAGAAGAAATCTTCAAACTCAGATCAGGTCATCTTAAAAAGAAAGAAACCAAGATCCAGGCAGAGCCGGAAAGGCTAGAAAGGGTTAGAAATTTACATATCAGAGAACTAAAAAGGATTCATAATTAAAATAATTCACAATTTAAAGATCATCCAACACTAAATGACAGATATTTATTTTTTCATCTTTTGGGTAGAGGAAGTTTCAGTAAAGTTTACAAGGCATTTGACCTAACAGAGCAAAGATATATAGCTGTGAAAATTCACCAGTTAAATAAAAACTAGAGAGATGAAAAAAAAGGGAAATTATCACAAGCATGCATGTAGAGAATATCAGATTAACCAAGAATTGAACTATCCCAGAATAGTTAAGCTGTATGATCCTCTTCCACTGGACACTGACTATTTTGTACAGTATCCTAATACTGTGAGATAAATTATCTGGATTTCTACTTGAAACACAAATTAATGTCAGAGAAAGAGGCCCAGTCTATTATCATGCAGACTGTGAAAGCTTTAAACTACTTATATAAAATAAAACCTTCCATCATACACCATGACCTTCTTTTAGTAAATGGTATAGTGGGGGAAGAGGTAAAAATTACAGATTTTGGTCTTTCCAAAATCATGGATAATGATAGCTACAATTTAGTGGATATCATGGAACTGACATCATGAGGTGCTGGTACTTACTGGTATTTAACCACCAGAGTGTTTTGTGGTTGGGAAAGAACCACCAAAGATTTCAAAGTTGATGTCTGGTCAGTGGGCATGATCTTCTACCAGTGTCTCTATGGAAGGAAGCCTTTTTGCCATAACCAGTCCCAGTAAGACATTCTACAAGGAAATACTATTCTTAAAGTTACTGAAGTATTATTCCCACCAAAGTCAGTGGTAACACCTGAAGCAAAGGTGTTTATCAGACAATGCTCGGCCTACTAGAAGGAGGACTGCATCAACGTCCAACAACTGGCCTGTGACCCCTACTTGCTTCCTCATATCTAAAAGTCAGTCTCTACAAGTAGCCGCATGGGAACTGCTGTTGCATCAACTTCGGGGGCACCTAATAGTTTTTTTTTTCTTTTTTTTGGAGAAGTTTTTGCTATAGGGTACGTGCGCTCGCCAGACAGACAGAGAGAGAGACATAGAGACAGAAAGTGAGAAATCACTCCCCAGAGGGGTTGTTCACGTCGCAATCCCTTCTCCTTCATTCTCCTCTCGGGATCTTGGGCATGCATGCACACGCGCCCGGCCTGAGTTTTAAGCCACCGGATCTGGGACGTGAACTGCGGTCGACTACGTGGGAGTCCAGCAACATAGCTATTACGCTAACTGCTGGTTCCCAGGAGACACCTAATAGTTTTTCAAATTGAACCACAAAGTGGACAAATGGCATTCAGCAGTAGGTTTGGAATATAATGAATCTCATGAAACCTGTACCAGGTGCTTTTATTTTCTTGCCTTTTTTTCCATCCATAGAGCATGACAGCATTAATTCTCATTAAGGAGAAGCCTTGGGCATTCTGGCCAGGCCTAACTGAAATGTTCACTTTGTAAGCTAAATAATGTGATTGAATGTATAAAAAAAAAAAAGTAAATAAATAAATTAAATTTTTAAAAAATAGAAAAAGAAAAAGGCCCTGCCTGAGGTTCTGGAGTCAATGGCCACTGTGTGTGACTGCTCTGAGTAAGGAAAAAATTAAAAGGAATCTGATTCCGTGTACTGTGAGCTTAAAAACATGCAGACAGGGCTGGGAGTGTTCCTGATGCAATACTTCAGATGAAGAATGTGGACTTGAAAGTATAGATCGAGCTAGTCCATTTTCTATATTTAAACTTGTTCTTTTCTTTTAATAAAGTTTAGGTAACATCTCCTGAAAAGAAAAACAAAACAATGGTGGACAGTGTTTTAGAAAAGGTGGAGAAAGATAGTACAGTAACACAGAGCTAATAATAGCAAGGGATCTGTTCCTATTTCTATGCCCAAAGGAGCCAGGAGAAGAAGCCCAATTTGTAGTGTTTCCGTTATTTCAATGAATTATATACTGATGATTTTCTTTTATACAAAGAAATTCAGCCTAAAATAATAAAAGAAGATCAATGGAGATTGGAAGGAGAAGCTTAAACAAAAATACAGTTGTTGCAGAAATAAAAAGACTCAAGTTGTTTAGATTAGGGTTTTCTTTTCCCTCTGCCTATTTGAGAACTAAGAAGTAAACCAAAAAAAGAAGCTTTCGGTATCATGTCAATAATTAGCAATTTTGTGAAATGTTTTTGATTTTCAAAAAAAAAAAACCTACTATGTAAATAAAATAGAATACGAATGAAAACAAAGGAACAAAAAATAGGCACTCTAGAATTTAAATTTTCTTTGCCACTCAAGGAAGCCACAACAGTGGAAAAGTACTCAGATTTTTTTGTTTGTTTTGTTGTTTTGTTTTGTTTTGTTTTGTGTTTTTTTTTTTTTGAGACAAAGATACGTGCTAATCTTCCTTCCTTTCAGAACTTATGAGCCCAGTATTAAATGTTATTTTATGGCAGAAAGGCTGAATTTTGAATTTGAATGAAGGGCAAAATATTACTTTAAGCTAAATGGTTAAAAGCCAACTGCATAATCCAACTAGTTTTAAAAACTCGTTCGCTCCTATAGATATAAAAACTGATAAAAATAAACCAACTCTGCTAACAGTTCTTTTGTTAATTGAATGTTGTGAAGACCAGAAATTGAAAGTGTCAATTCAGTATTTTACATAAATGCAGAGTCATAATCCTGGGAATTTGGAAACATTAGAAAAAATAATATCCTGTTCTGATAGCATATGTCAAATGTTTAAATAATGTGGGCTATCTTCAATCTTTTTTTTTAAAAAAGATTTTATTTAACTTTATCCATTTCTTTACTTATTTTAATTTGACCAGAGAGGGACAGAGAGAGAGAGAGCGAGAAAGAGAGAGAGAGAGAGAGAGAGCAAGTTGCCAAGTCCTTGACTCGAACCATAGTTGCCCATGTGGGAGTCCAGTGCTCTTAATCACCATGCCACCTGCCAGCTCCCTTCAATCATTTTAAACAGAATTCTTGGTAGTTTTATTTTGTAGGGGAAAATTAAAATACTACCAAGATAACTATATTATTTTAAATGAATATCAAAATCTTTCTGAGAAAACTTTATACTTTCTCATTTCCCACTTTCTCAGTGCCCACTTGAGTTATTAAGTGGCAAATGCTATGAGCAATTTCTTGAAGGTAGGCATAATTATATTTAAATGGTAAACTGATTCTCAAAAAGAAAAGTCAAAAGAACCAATGGCTCCTTTACATCAAACCATCTTTCCTCTTCCTCCAATGTTTTCATAGGAAAATCACATTTTAAAATTAAAAATATATTTTTTATTGCCAAAGGGTGCATGTGCTTGTGAGAGAGAGGAGAGAGAGAGAGAGAGAACCTCTCCTATGGGGTATATCACACTGTAATTCTTTTCCCTTTATTCCTTCATAGTGTTAGGATTTGGAGCATGTTTACACACATACCTGGCATGTTTTTCATTCCATTGATGACAGGATTTGAACCATAGACAACCATGTGAGATTGATTCCTATGCATACTGCTTAACTACTATGCTAAGGATCTTGCCCTAAGAAAATTACCTTTTACCTCCCAAAAAGAACTATTCATTTACACTTCTAGAAAATGACAAAGAGAAATTTACTGACTCCAAAAATTTTAATTTCAATGGAAAAATTGTGGGATTTTTACATATTGTTAAGTGAGGAAGGTAAAGAAAGAATTATGAGGAGGAGGACCAAAGCAAGGAGGATCAAAGCAGGAATTATGAGGAGGACCACAGCATTTGGTGCTTCTAACTAGGTTTGAGTGAGACAGGCCCCATCTTAATGTGAGAAGAGAGGTCAGCCACATATTTCCTAATGATCTGGTTTTGAGGACATTTGGAACAAATTCTTTGTATGTCTCCCTGACCAAGAGGGTGACCAGATATGAGATGATTTCTGTGGACCTTGGCCCAGGCAGCAACTTGTGGTGGAATCAAGTATAAATGAAAAAATATTTTGAGGGCACCTACTGTGGGAGTTGGGCAGTAGTGGACACACATGCTCAGAGATCCAGCCTTAAATTATGGTGAACTTATACACTTTACCAAGTCAGTATGTATAGAAAACCCCATCTCCCTCAAGAGAGACTGAGAATCCTGACCTATAATAATTTCCTTTGGCCCAATGACTTCCTCTCATAGCAGATGATTCAAGTGAAGCTAGTTATTAGGCCAAAGGATGTCTTTGTACCACCAGCACCAAGAGAGACATTCCTTCAGCACTTGTCATTCCCATAGAAATCTATCAGTTTCACTGTGGTCCAAAATAATTTATTATATTTCACATGTGGCTAAATATAGTCATGAAAAAGTGAGCACCAGATCAGTAAGACAGGTACCTCACCAGATAACTTTTTAAACTCCTCTGGCTGTTTAAGTGCTCCCCAGAGTTTTTGATGAACACAGCCTAAATACAAAATAGAGAGTGATAACACCTTCTAACATACATTCCTATCCTCTCACCTAGGAATAACATGAAATAATATAGCCAAATTCCAAGGTATTGAGTGGAAGGGTCTCAGAGGATTCTATGTAAAGATTTAGAAGGTCTTTCTAATCGAATAGAACTAGCTACAACGTTAGAAGCAGAAAAAATATTATCACTTAAGGTATCATCTACTTATAGTATTGTTGAAAAAATAAAATGATAATATCCACATAAGAGACTATATATGCAATAAGGGCACAATAACTATTAGAGTTTAGTCTCATCACCATTTTAACAGTGAGGAAATAAAGGCTAAAAGAATGACATGCCCAAGTCAAGCAGTATTCATAAGGTAAGCACAGAATTCAAATGAAAATCTCTCAAAATGCAGGGCCTGCACCACTTTGTAAAATCTCCTTTTCTCTTTTCTTACGTTTTCCCCTTAATTTTTGCTGTTTACTGAGATAGACATAAAGAGACAAGTGACCTCAACAGGATCTCATGCCATAATTCACCCCCTGCCATGTACAAGCAAGATTTTCTAGCCAGCCAGGATCACAGGTATAAGTCATTCTGGGAACTGAAACTTGATCTTCTATATGGTTTCCAGCATTGCAGAATGTGCACCACATTGACTGGGACTATGATATCTTTCCTTAACCATCTGCAATACTGTTTTCCACGACCCCAACTTTGGTTAGGTACTCATCTACCCATGTTCTACAGGCTACACAAGAGCCCTGCTATCCATTCAATTACTCACACTGGAAACTTCAACAGGAAATAAAAGAGAAAGGGGAAAGTTAGTTGGAAAGTAACAGTGGCCAGGACTAATTGCAGCATTTACTTAGTTATCTAAAATATATTTTGGTATCATAATATATATATATATATATATATATATACACATATGCTATGTACAAACTGGAGCAGCCCCTCTTTCTTTCTTTCTTTCTTTTTTTTGGAGAGGTTTTTGCTATAGGGCGTGTGTGCTCACCAAACAGACAGAGAGAGACAAGAGAGACAGAAAGCGAGAAATCCCCCCCCTGGGGGGATGGCCACACCGCAATCCCTTCTCCTCCATTCTCCTCTCAGGATATTAGGCATGCACGCACACACGCCTGGTGTGAGTTTAAGCCACTGGGTCCGGGACTCTAACTGCGGTAGACCACGTGGGAGTCCAGTGATATAACTATTACACTGACTGCTGGTTCCTCTCTGCAATTACTTCTACATTCATGCTACCATTGGCCTAGTAAAAACCCCTCTTGTTTATTGTATGAATAAAGACATAAGTATTGGGACTAGCAGTTAGCGTAATGGCTATGTCGCTGGACTCCCATGTAGTCGACCGCAGTTCGCATCCTGGACCCGGTGGCTTAAAACTCACGCCGGACGCGTGTGCATGTGCCCAAGATCCTGAGAGGAGAATGGAGGAGAAGGGATTGCAGTGTGGCCATCCCCCTGGGGGGTGATTTCTCGCTTTCTGTCTCTCTGTCTCTCTCTGTCTGTCTGGAGAGCGAGTGGCGCCCTATAGCAAAAACCTCTCACAATAAAGAAAGACAAAAGTATCATAATAGGCTCAATTTCTATTCCTCTGGTATCTCTAAATACCAAGCTCAAGTGAGGAGAAAAAATTCAGACAGCATATTTAACCAGGAGAAAATTATTCCTAAATATGTCTGCTTCAGTTAATTTGTGCTGCCAAAACAAAATACCCAAGACTGTAATTTATAAAGAATACATATTTATTTCACACAGTTGGGGAGGCTGGGAGGACCAAGATTAGGTACTGCCACATTTAGTATCTAGTGAAGGATTGCTATCTGCTTCCAAATGGCAACTTTTTGCTGTGTCCTCTTATGGTGGAAGAAGAGAAGGACAAATAGAGCTAGCTAGTAGCCTTGAGCACTATTGTAAGGGTACTGATCACATTCATAAAGTCAGAGCTCTTATAACTTAATCACATTCTAAAGATATCTCTTATTTTTGCCATAGGGCTTTTGCACTCATGGGAGAGACACAGAGACAGTGAGAAGGAAAGTGAGAAATCACCCTCCAGAGAGGATGAATACATCACAATTCCTTCTCCTCCATTTTCCTCTTGGGATTTTGGGCACATGAACATGTACCCAGTCTGATTTTCAAGCCACAAGGTCTGGGACTCAAACTATGTTTGGCCATGTGGCAGTCATATGCCTTAACCACAATGACACCTGCTGGTCTCAAGACCTCACCTCTTAGTACTATCACATTGGGTCTTAGGTCCCAACATGTGAATTTTGTGAGGACACATACATTCAAATCATAGCAATTATCATTCACAAAGTTAAGGCTAACATGGAAACACAGAATGAAATAAATTCTGTATATTACCTAGCCCTGTTTTTTATCTGGCCTCTCACTCATCGCTTGCTTTTGACTTCTCTTTTCTTTCAGAGATTTTTGCTCTAGGGCATGTGTACTCACAGGAGAGGCAGACAGAGAGTAAAGGACAAAAAGTGAGAAATCACCCTACCTCCCAGGGATAATGGCCACACAGAAATCCCTTCTCCTAAATTCTTCTCTTGAGATTTTGGGCATGCACACACATGCACTTGATGTGAGTTTCAGGTTGTTAGGTCTGGGACTCAAATTGTGGTCAGCAATGTGGGAGTCCAGCACCTTAACCACTATGCCACCTACTGGCCCTGCTTTTGATTTAACACTTTTCTTTCAAAGGTCCCAGAAAACCTTGTACCCCATGTGTACAAAATTCTGTTTAATGACTTGATGCCATTAATTCTGGTGTCACCATGTATCTATTATGGAATTTTGGGGTATGTATTTGTGTTCAGTATGTGCATATGGTATGTGTGTTTGTGTTTACATTTATGTTTTTCCGTCAGATTCTCTACAGAAAAGAAAGCATAGAGTTAATTTAAATAAAGGAATTATTTACCAAAGTGTGAGTAGCAAGTAAGGAAATTTGGAGAGGTGATAACAGAGTAACTCATAGCTAATACTAGCAGGATAAAAGTTGTGATCTATTATAACTCCTGAGCCTAAAGAAACAAGTGAAAAGAGCTTCTAACTTCTGTTATTTTTATAGAGAATGTATTTATAAATTACTTCTAAAGTGAGAAATTAAAGCTTACATGTTAAAAGTAAAGCAATGTGGAAGGGTAGAGGCTCAAGGAAAATACTATCACTGGAGATAATGTATCTTGCATTCTGAAAAGTCAGTAAATAGAAAATATCTGGGACCAGCAGTTAGCATAATGGCTATGTCGCTGGACTCCCATGTAGTCGACCGTGGTTCGAGTCCCGGATCCAATGGCTTAAACTCAGTCCGGGCACGTGTGCGTGCATGCCCAAGATCCTGAGAGGAGAATGGAGGAGAAAGGATTGGGCATGGCCATCCCTCCTTGGGGGGTGATTTCTCACTTTCTGTTTCTCTTTCTCTCTCTCTGTCTTTCTGGCAAGTGCACATGCCCTATAGCAAAAACCTCTCCAAAAAAAAATGAATAAAATAAAATAAATTAGCTAATATCTGAAGTAGTTTTATTTTTTCTAAAGAAAAATTGATATGTGAATGAAAGATTGAAGAAAAACATTTTGTGATTCCCAGCTCCCCACTGTCTCCCCACTGCTTCCATGTGCACAGAACTCCCCTGCGTCCAGCTCTTCCCCCACCATCATTCCTGGCTCCTGCTTGGGCGCAGCAGAAGCCAGTGAAGACTGAGGCTAGATATTGTCTTGGGGAC
>NW_006159853.1:734174-735223 GCF_000334495.1 Tupaia belangeri chinensis | reverse complement strand
AACTGAACCTGTTCTCAAGAAACTAGGAGGCAATTGGAATATTAAACTCCAGTGACAGAACAGAAATTGGGAAGAAACAAATAATCCATCAGATGATCAGAAACCATTGCAAAGGAACAAGAAATATGAGAAACTAAAAATATATCTCCCCCACGGAATGTCCTCAGAGAGTACATTAGAATTCCTGGAAATGTCAGACAAAGAATTCGGAATATTCATAGTGACAAAACTAAATGAGATGCAAGAGAAAACAGACAATGAACTCCAGAAGATGAGGAAGTCTTTCTGTGATTTGAAGGAGAAATTAAACACCATAAAAATTAATCAAACAGAGCTATTAGAGATGAAGACTGTAATACAGGAAATCAAAACATCCTGTGAAAATATTAAAACCAGATTGTATCATGCAGAAGATCGAATCTAGGATGTAGAAGACTAAACCTCTGACTAAGAAAAAAAATCACTAAAAGATTGAAAAATAACCTCCCAAAAATGTGGACAATATATGAGAAATATAGATACAATTAAATGGTCAAACATCCAAATAATTGATATCCAAGAAGGTGAAGAAACTAACAGTATTGATCATTTATTCCCCAAAATCCTGGAAGAAAACTTACCAAGTGTAGAGAAGCAGTCAAACATCCAGACCAAGAAATACAAAGGACCCAACTAGAATCAACTAAAGCTCCTCTCCAAGGCACATAATAGCCAGATTTATCAAAACCACAGGCAAAGACAAGATACTAAAATTGCCAAGAACAAAACTTCAAGTTACTTAAAAAAGGTGTCACAACAGGCTAACATGGAACCTCAAACCAGAAACAATGCAAGTAAGGAAAGAATGGAAAGATATATTCAAAGTGTTAAGAGAGAAATAATTTATTTGTTTTGTATTTGTCAATTACACCTTACTATTATTATTATGATTTATACATTCAAATGCTATACATCATTTAGATTGTAAAGAGACTTTATCCAGCATGATACCCATCTCAGTCCAGTTGAGAATACTATACACATCTTCATCAACAGATAAAAAACTATAT
>NW_006159853.1:726365-734116 GCF_000334495.1 Tupaia belangeri chinensis | reverse complement strand
CCTCTTCCCCCCCGACACTCTCCTTCCATTTTGTCTCTAGTGTCCATAACAATTTTTAATGCTTTTATGTCCTTGAGTCTTTCAGTCTCTACCTTAGAGTGCAGACAGTCTGTATATGTTAAGTGGAGACCTACAATGTATCTCTTTCATAGCCTGATTTGCTTTGCTCAGCAATAATCTTCCATATTCCTCCACTTTCTATCAAATGTGAGGAACTCGTGGTTTTTTATGGCTGAATAAAATTCTATGGAGTATTATGTGCCACACGTTTTGAATCCATTCATCTGTTTGTAGACATTTGAGCTGGTTCCATATCTTAGCAATTGTGAATAGTGCTGCAATAAATATAGTAGTGCAAGCACTTTTTCTACTGAGCATTCTTCTCCTGACCTTTGGATAAATACCCAGGAGCGGAATTGCTGGATCATATGGTAATTCTATTTGAAGGTCTTTGAGGAACCTCCATATTGTTCTCAAATCAATTTACACTCCCACCAACAATGTAGGATTGTTCCACTTTCACTATATCCCAACCAGCAAATATCACTTTTTTTTTAAAATTTTGTCATTCTGACTGGGGTTAGGTGGTATCTCACAGTGCTTTTAATCTGCATTTCTCTTCCAATGACGGATGTTGAGCTTTTTTTTTTTTTTTTCCTTTAACTTTTTGATTTTTTTTTTCATATACTTTTTGGCTGTTTGTATGTCTTCCTTAGAGAGCTGGTTATTCAGTTCATTTTCCCATCTTTTAATTGGGTTAATAATTTTCTTCTGAGTAAGCCAGTTGAGTTCTCTGTGTATTCTGGTTATCAGTCCCTTATCTGAGGCACAGCTAACAAAATTTCTCTCCCATACTGAGGGTTGTTGATTCACACTAATTATGGTGACTTTGCTGTGCAAAACCTCCTTAATCTTATGTAATCCCACTTGTCTATTTTTCTGATTATTACCTGTGCTTTGGGGATCTTCCTTAAGACATCTTTGCCTACCCCAATGTCTCCTAGAGTTTCCCCAGTGTTTTCCACCAGTAGTTTTATAGTTTGCAGTCTTACATTTAGATCTTTGATCCACTTTGAGTTGATTTTTGTTAATGGTGACAGATAGGGATTAATATTAATCTTTCTGCAGATAGATACCCAGTTTATCCAGCACCATTTGCTAAAAAGGTTTTTCTTTACCTACTGGATTGACTGGTACCCATTGTCAAAGATCTGTTGGCTATATGTTTTATTTCTGGGGTCTCTACTCTGTTTCATTGGTTCTCATGTCTGTTTTTTTGCTAATATCATGCTGTTTTGATTATCACAGCTTTGTAATATGTTTTGGGATCAGGAAGTGAGAGGGGACCTACTACATTCTTCTTGCTCTTGATGACTTTGAAAATATGAATCTTTTATGATTCCAGACAAATTGTATGATTGTAATTTCCAGATCTGTGAAGAATGTCTCTCGTAATATTATAGGAATTGCATTAAACATGTACATTGATTTTTGTAAGATTTCCATTTTGATTATATTGACTCGATCAATCCAGGAACATGGGATGTCCTTCCACTTTTTTGTGTCCCTTTTGATTTTCTTTTTAAGTTTTTTCATAGTTTTCCTTATAGAGATCTTTGACTTCTTTGGTTAGTTTTATTCCTAGATATCTTATACTTCTTGTGGCTATAGTAAACACGATTATTTTCTTCAGTTCTGTCTCTGTCTGTTTGTTTTTTGTATACAAAAATGCTATAAATTGTTGTAAGTTAGTTTTGTATCCTGTTGATTTATTGTATACATTTATCACTTTAAGAAGTTTTCTCATAGATAATATTGGGTCTTCTATGTATACAATCATGTCATCTGCAAACAGAGATAATTTCATATCTTATTTTCCTATTGGAATGCTTTTTATTTCTTTCTCTTGTCTGATCACATTGGCTAGAACATCCAGTACTATATTGAATTGGGGCGAGGGTGGTCTAGTTGGGGAAGCTTTATAGCTATGAAGCTGGATCCAGAAGGTGCAAGACAGTAGAGATGGATCTGCCTGGATGAATTCTGTAATGGGTGAGAGAAAGAGAGAGAAATTAGCAACTTAAAAGCACAAGGAAGGGGATGGAAAAGCTGTATCCTTTTTTCTTAAACAAGAGAAAAAAGGAACCAGCAGTTAGCATAACGGCTATGTCTCTGGACTCCCATGTAGTCGACCATGGTTCAAGTCCTGAACCCAGTGGCTTAAACTCACGCCAGGAACATTTGCATGCATGCCCAAGATCCTGAAGGGAAAATGGAGGAGAAGAGATTGTGGTGTGAGCATCACCCGGGAGGGGTGATTTCTTGCTTTCTGTCTCTCTGTTTCTCTCTTTCTCTCTGTCTTTCTGGTGAGCACATGCACCTATAGCAAAAACCTTTAAAAAAAAAAAAAGAGAGGAAAAAAATTGGAAGGGACAGAAAAAGCAAGAGACAGATGCAGATGTTCTCCTACCTGGCTAGCACTGGGCTCTGTGGGGGTGGGGGTGCCTAGCTGGGGGAGCTTCACAGCTGTGAAACTGGATCCAAAAGGTACAGGACAGCTGGGACTAGCAGTTAGCGTAATAGCTATGTCACTGGACTCCCATGTACTCAACCGTGGTTCGAGTCCCGGATCCGGTGGCTTAAAACTAACACCTGGCACGTGTGCGTGCATGACCAAGATCCTGAGAGGAGAATGGAAGAGAAGGGATTGCGGCGAGGCCATCCCTCCTGAGGAGGGGGATGATTTCTCATTTTCTGTCTCTCTGTCTCTCTCTGTCTGTTTGGTGAGTGCACACACCATATAGCAAGGAAAAAAAAAAAAACTCTCTCAAAAAAAAAGAAAGATACAGAATAGCAGAGATGGACCTGTCTGGATGGATTCTGTTCTGGGTGAGAGGAAGAGAGAGAAATTAGCCACTTAAAAGCCAAAAGAAGGGGACAGAAAAGCTGTTGTTGTTGTTTTTTATGTTTCTTAAAAAAGAGAAAAGAAAAGTTGGAAGGGACAAAAAAGAGCAAGAAGGAGATGCAGATCTTTTCCTATCTGGTTAGCACTGGGCACTGTGTGTGTGTGGGGAGGTATCATAGCTGCAGGAGCTTCACAACTGTGAAGCTGGACCCAGAAGTTACAGGACAGCAGAAATGGACCTACCTGGATGGATTCTGTCCTGGGTGAGAGGAAGGGAGAGAAATTAGCTACTTAAAAGTACAAAAAAGGGAACAAAAAAGCTTTTTTTTTCTTAAATAAGAAAAAAAAGTTGGAAGGAACAGAAGACCAAGAGGGCAATACAGATCTTTTCCTAACTGGCTAGCCTTGGGTTCTGTGGGGTGGAGTGTCTAGCTGGAGGAGCTTCACAGCTGTGATGTTGGACCCAGAAGGTACAGGATAGCAGATATCTACCTGCCTGATTGGATTCTGCCCTTGGTGAGAGAAAGAGAGAAAAATTAGCAACTTAAAAGCACAAGGAAGGGGACAGAAAAGCTGTTTTTTCTTTAAAAAATAGAAAAGAAAAATGTTGGAAAGGACAGAAAAGAGCAAGAGGGAGATGCAGATCTTTTCCTACCTGGCTAGCACTGGGCTCTGTTGGGGGGCTCTGTTCTCTAGAAGGTACAGAACAGAAGGGATTGACCTCCCTTGATGGATTCTGTCCTAGCTAGCACTGGGCTTTTTGTTGGGGGTTGTGGCCTAACTAGGGGAGCTTCGCAGCTTTGAAGTTGGACCCAGAAGGTACAGGACAGCAGAGATCAAGAGAAACAATTTCAACCGGGATTACTGTACCCAGAAAGGTTATTCTTCATATGTGAATAAACGATAAATGGATTCTCAGATAAAGAAGGCCTGAAAGGATTTACCAACACCAGACTAGCTCTTCAAGAAATTCTGAAGTAAGTGCTATATCAGAAAAAAACAGAGACAGACAAAAATCAGAGAGTGAAAAACAACCAAGAAAATGGCCAACTTAATGTTAGGGATGAGTCCAGAAATATTGATAATAACATTGAATGTTAATAGATTAAATTCTCCAATCAAGAGACACAGATTGGCTGAATAAAACAAAAAACAGAAATAATTTATCTGTTGCATACAAGAAACACACCTCATGAATAAAGACATACATAGACTAAAAATGAAGGGCTGGAATAAGTTATTCCTTGCAAACAGAAACCAAAAAGGAGTTTGATTCACAAGACTAATATCAGACCACATAGGCTTTTGGACAATTACTGTGAGAAGAGACAAAGAAAGGCATAGGAGATACAGGATCTAAATGATATCATAAGTAAAATGGACTTGACAGACATCTATAAACTTTTACATCCCCAAAACACCAAGTATATTTTCTTCTCACTCCTACATGGAACCTTTCAAAGATTGACCACATATTAGGGTACAGATTTACATTTACAGATCCAAAGGCATATAAATTATATCTAGCAACTTTAGTGACCATGAAGGAATTAAACATATTATTAATTTCTGAAAAAAAAACTATGAAAATACACAAACACATGGAAACTAAATAACCTACTCCTGATTGACTTCACAACTACTGAAAAAAGTTGAGACTGAAATCAAAAGATTGATTTCAACCTATGTGAATGAGTACATGAGTTTCCATAATCAATGGGACACAGTAAAAGAAGTCATAAGAGGGAAGTTCATAGCAATTGGTGCACATAAGAAACAAATGGAAAGATGACAAATGGACAACCTAATATCATGTCTCAGAAAACTGGAAAAACAACACAAAAATACAAAAAATATCAGGAGATAAGAAATAATAAAGATTCAAGCAGAAGTAAATAAAATAGAAAATAAACAAACTATACAGAAAATAAATGAAACCAAAAGATTGTTCTTTGAAAAGATAAACAAGATTGACACACCATTAGCTAAACAGTTAAGAAGAGAGAAAAGAACCAGATAAATCAAATTCACAATGAAACAGGCAATATTACAATAGACATAATAGAAATACAAAACATCATTAGAGGATTCTATGAACAACTATATGCCAATAAACAAGAACTTGGATGAAGTGGATAATTTCCTGGACACTTATAATCTACCAAGATTGAATCAGGATGACACAGAAAGCTTGAATAGACCCATAATAAGTAATGAGAGTGAATCATTGATAAAAATAAATTAATTAATTAATCTATTAATTAAATTAAAAAAACACTCCTAACAGAGAAAAGCCCAGTTCAGGATGGCTTCACTTCTGAATTCAACAAAATATTTACAGAATAGTTTAACTTTCTACTCAAGTTATTTTTAAAGATCCAAAAGAAAGGATCCCTCCCAAATTCATTTATGAAGCCTCCATCACCCTCATCTTCAAAATGTATGAGGACATGACAAGGAAGAAAAACTACAGACCAATATCTCTGATGAATATAGATGCAAAAATTCTAAACAAGATACTAGCAAATCGTACCCAACAACATATAAAAAAGATTATACATCACAACCATATGGGCTTTATTCCAGAGATGCTATGGTGATTCAACATATACAAAACCATAAACATAACACAGCATATTAACAGAAAGAAAAATATAAAACCATATAATCATGCTAATTGTTGCAGAAAAATGTTTTATAAAATTCAACATCACTTCATAATTAAGACTGACAGCAAAATTGGCATAGAATTGTCATTTCTCAACACCATAAAACCTATTTACTGAATGGGAAAAAACCTGAAAACTTTTTCACTAAAAACTGATGCCCCTAAGACTGTCTACTTTCTCCACTCCTTTTGAATATAATGCTGAAAGTCCTAGTCAGTGCAATCGGAAAAGAGAATAAAATAAAAAGCATTCAAATAAGGAATAAAGAGGTTAAATTATCTCTATATGTAGATGACATGATTGTATACATAGAAGACCCAGGATATTCACAAAAAAGCTCCTGGAAGTAATAAATGAATACAGTAAAGTGGTAGGATACAAATTCTAAATATGAAAATCTATAGCATTTCTATATATGAAAATAAGTAGACTGAGGTAGAACTGAAGAAAGTAATACCATCTATCACAACTACAAAAAAAATAACATACCTAGGAATAAGTCTAGTCAAAAAGTCAAAGGCCTCTAGGGGAAAAAAAAATTATGAAAAGCTAAAAAAAAAAAAAAAAGAAAAAAAAGAAATAGAAAATGACACAAAAAAGTGGAAAGACATCCCTCATTCCTAGATTGGAAAATGTAATATAATCAATATGGCAATTTTACCCAAATTAATCTACATCTTTGATGCAATACAAATCAAATTACCAGAGACATTCTTCACAGATTTAGAAAAGACAATCATAAAATTTATCTGGAATCATAAAAGGCTCCATATTGCCAAAGTAATCCTGGACAAGAAGAGTGGAGTAGGAGACATCTCTCTTTCTTACCCCAAAATATATTACAAAACTGTGATAATCAAAAAAGCATATATTGGGCCCAAAAAAAGACAAGTGGACCGATGGAGCAGAATAAAGACCCCAGAAATAAGACCCCAGAATAATGACCCCAGAAATAAACCCCAAAGCATAGCATTGGATCAGTTAATATATACAACTGTCTGCACTCTATGGTTGAAACTTAAAGATTAGAGGATATAGAAACATGGTTGTAGATACTTGACACAGTGTGGGAAGAGGATGGGAGGAGGAGAGTGTGAGGAAAGACATTAAGGAGGAAAATAGAGAGGCAAGGCATTTATGGGACACACAAATGGATTATCTGTTGATGATAACATATATAGTATCCCCAACTGGCCTGGTATGAAATGTATTCATGTTTGAAAATTCACTTTACAAGCTAAGTGGTGAATACTGATTGAATGTATAAAAGAAATTAAAAGAGAATAAAATATTTTTTAAAAAAGAAAAAAAAAAAACCTCTTCTGTTGAATTTGCAGTGTTACCATGGTCTGAGCTTTCTGTTTAAGTTCTGGAAATTAACATTCAAAGTTATCATTGATCTTTCCAGATTTGTCCCTACCATTAAGTTGGCCATTCTCTTGGGGAATTTTTTGTACTCCTATATCTGTGTGTACGACTTTAGTTTTCCTGGTATAGCACTCCCTTCAAAACTTCTTGAAGAGCTGACCTGGTGTTGGTAAATTCTCTCAGATTTTCTTTATCTGAGAATACTCTTGTTTTTTCTTCTCATATGAAGGATAATCTTGGGTATTGTATTAAGAAGGGAGTGGCATGTTTTCAGGTTGTTTTTTTTTGTATAACAAATGTTGATTGTTTATTTCAGTAATAGAGTATGCATTATACAAGTTTTGAGAACCAACTGAATAATTCATGTACTTTGCACAAGTACACTTGTAGAAATAAAACCTGATGAAAATAAACCTACTCTTCAGTTCATAGACTATTACCAGAGAAGTAAATGAAAATGACCCTGTACAATGTCTTGCATAAAGGAAGTACTACAATTTCAGTAATTTTGAATTCATTAGAAAAATATCATGTTTTATGGAGGACATAAAAGCAGTGAAAGTACTTAAGGAGAATAAGACAGTGTGGAATGGGGGGATGAAGAGAAGAGGATAGAGGGAACCAGCAGTTAGCGTAATGGCTATGTTGCTGGACTCCCACGTAGTCGACCGCGGTTCGTGTCCCGGACCCGGTGGCTTAAAACTCACGCTGGGCGCGTGTGCGTGCGTGCGTGCCCAAGATCCCGAGAGGAGAATGGAGGAGAAGGGATTGCGGCGTGACCATCCCCCCTGGGGGGTGATTTCTCGCTT
>NW_006159853.1:715714-726333 GCF_000334495.1 Tupaia belangeri chinensis | reverse complement strand
CACACTCCCTACAGTGAAAATCTCTCCAAAAAAAAAAAATAAATAAATAAATAAAAAGCAATGTAGTACACTGTAAAGTTATATGCAATCCAATGTAATATAAACAAGATTATGATGATAATAAAAAGTAAATTAAAAAAAATAAAAAAATATTGGGAACCAGCAGTTAGCGTAATGGCTATGTCTCTGGACTCCCACATAGTCGACCGTGGTTCGCGTCCCGGACCCGGTGGCTTAAAACACACGCCGGGCGTGTGTGCGTGCATGCCCAAGATCCCGAGAGGAGAATGGAGGAGAAGGGATTGCGGCGTGACCATCCCCCCTGGGGGGTGATTTCTCGCTTTCTGTCCCTCTGTCTCTCTCTGCCTGGCGAGCGCACGCGCCCTATAGTGAAAACCTCTAAAAAAAAAAAAAGAAAAAGAAAAATATCATGTCTTTTCCAAAGTGTCATATTTCAATAAGTTTGAATAATAAGAACCATTTTCAATTTCATTAAGCACTGTCATGGATAGTTTGACTTAAAGGAGAGATTTTATATTCTCTCAATGCTAGGTTGATATATATTCTATATATAAATATGTATATATATATATGTATTTAATATATTCTAAAATATATTGAGATTTTATTTTTTCTCAACACCAAACTTACTAAAATAGGTGACAAATGCTATTAAAAGTTTTGGAGAACACATATAATCATTTTTAAGGAGAGATTTTTGGTATAGGGTGCATGTGCTTGCCAGAGAGAGAAAAAGCAACAAATCACTTCCTAGAGGAGGTGGTCACGCTGCAATCCCTTCTACTGCATCATTCTCTCAGGATCTTGGGCATGTATGCACATGCACCCAGTGTGAATTTTAAGCCACTGGGCTCGGGATTCAAACCATAGTCAACTATGTGGGAGTCCAGAAACATAACCATTACGCCATTATCCCATGTGCTGGTCCTTCATATAATCATTTTAAAATGCTAGCCTCATTCATATAAAAAGAAAATCCCAATGGCCATCTATAATAAAATAGATGAAGTCATAAAAATTAGGAAATGTACATGCATTGAATTAGAATGTATTTCATATGAAATAAGAATCAACATATTATTCTTTTGAAATCATCAATTGTTTAATTCTCAGTTATTCAAAGCCTCAAAAGAGGTAAATAATAAAAATCTGCCCTTGCATTTCTTGTTAGTTGATCATTTTACTGCTGACAAAAGTATGAAAAATCTTTTAATGAAACTCTGTGTGACACATAACATTGAAAATTTTCTTCAACTTTTCTTTTTAACAGAAGGTATTACATAGACATTTGCAATATTATCATACCCATATGTTTTCTTTGAGAATTTGTCTGTTATCCTTACGCCAGATATTCTTTGCAGGCCCAGTTTTAAGGATAGCAATGTCAGGGTAAAACAGAGTGATGAACTTGGAGAAAGCTTTCCAAGATGCCTTCCTGATTTTCCACACCAATGAGTAGAATCTGTATCACACATTTTCAGAAACAACTTCATTTTCTTATTACTGCAGTTTGTTATCTTGCAGATAATATAAAAAGGTTCTTCTAAAACTGCAGTATCTGGAATTGTTTCCAAAGATAGCCTCATGTTTCCATAACCTGGAGCCTCTCTTTTAAGTTGGATAGTCTCTAGCATTGCCATTTCACCTAGATTTCTTTTCCATACTATATTCAACTTTCCCATTTCTGTTACTCCCCTAATAATACTAGCTTTCTCTGAAAATTCCTGTTTCAACCAAAGGTGGTATAAGTACTGGCGCCCTTCATTTGACTGCAAAAATGTCCTTGTTCCAAATGTGCACTCATCTTCTCCATCGTGGTTGACAGTATTGAATTCTACTGAAGTGTACATTTCAGACAGCTCTAAGGAGACATTTTGTACAAACACAGTTGAAGATGAAACATTATGAATCTGGACTTCAAGAAATAAATCATTCCTATCTGAGTTGTAAAACTTGGTCTTAACATTCAATGGTGGGAGGAAAAGAAATGAGCATAGTCTCCTAAAAAACATCCTTTCTCTACATTGAATAGTTGGATAGTTGATTAGACATTGAATTCACAGGATCAACTACTCTGCCTGTTACTTTGTCATGTATGACATCATCAATACAACAAATGAATATAAGTTCTTCTACAGTTACCATGGAGACTGAAAAATGTAAGGACTTAATACTTATCCAAAGATCAGCATATTCAATGTGATTTTACAACTTCTAAGAAAGGAAATAAGATCAGTAGGGCATTTTAAATTAATTAGGCCTTGAGATAAATGTGAATGTGAAACTTTAGCCATGCGTTTCTGACCATTAGAGAGTCAACAATCGATTACATTATTTTGGGTCATGGCACAGAAGATTGTAGTCATAGAAATTCAACATTCAAGCAATGCATAGATCATAAAACTTTGTGCTAAAATTGTTAAGTAATGAGAATCACAAAAATCCCTGGAAAACAATTTATAAATTTTCCCTTTCATAGCTTTTATCTTTTTTTTTTTTGAGAGGTTTTTGCTATAGGGTGTGTACGCTTGCCAGAAAGACAGAGAGAAACAGAGAGATAGAAAGTGAGAAATCACCCCTCAGGGGAATAGCCACGCCACAATCTGTTCTCCATTCTCCTCTTGGGATCTTGGGCATGCATGCACATGTGCCCAGCGTGAGTTTAAGCCACTGGGTCCAGGACTCAAACCATAGTCAGCTACATGGAAGCTCAGTGACATGGCCATTACGCTAACTACTGGTCCCTCATAGCTTTTATCTTACCATTGTCTTCCCCTGTTCCCTTCCCAAAACAAAACAAAACAAGAAAACATACAAGCCTAAAACCCAAGCCCCTCGAAAAACAAAACAAAAAACAAACAAAAAACTCCACCATTTTGGAACATTGGTTAGTTTTCTGGACCCTTGTTCTCAGGTACCTATCCTCAAGTTTTGGCTTGCATAAACTTTTTTGGCTTGCTTGATAAACTTGGGTCAGATCTCTTTATTTTAGGTTGGCTATTGCTATCATTGGAAACTCTCATATGAGTAAAATTTTCCCACCTCCTTGAAAATGTCATTCTGAGGATTTAATGTGATATTAACCTTTCTCTCAAACATTCATATTTCTGGTACAGGGCTATTTCTTATTAACTGTTTAGAGAAATTACCAGGTAAGTCACTATCTTCATCTGTGACTAGAGAGTTGGTGAACAAACTATTCTTAATAGACAACATCACTTTGAGTGTCAGAAAGATCTCTCTGGGTAGATTCCCTTTCATTTTGAACACAATTTTGTCTGTTTTTTTTTTTTTTTTTTTTTTTTCTTTTTTTTTTTTTTTTTAAATTCTAGAGGGGTGCATGTGATTGACAGGAAGAAAAAGAAAGCACTTCCCCCATGGAGTGTAGCCACCCCACAATCACTTCACTTCTCCATCTTCTAGAGATTATGTGTCCAGTGTGTTTTTCAAGCTGAAGGCTGGGATTCAAACTGCTGGAGGCCATCTGACTCGTTTAAAAACAAAATAGAAAATATTTTTACAAAGAAAGAAAAAGAATAGTTTTTTTGGTTCTACACAGTTTATAGTGAGATTTTTTTTTTACACATTAATTCATTGGGTCTTCAAGATAATTTTTGATGAAGATAGAGTAATTGTTAACATTTCATTAACATTTCATTTTATGGGTAAGGAAACTAAAGGGAAATAGAAGTAAAAATTATATGTTAACAAATAAGATATATGTTAATACAGTTTAAAAATAGAAATAAAATTATATGTTAATAAATAAAATGTACCTATGATGGGGCCAGTAGGTGGCATGGTTGTTAAGGCACTGCACTCCCACATAGCTGACTGCTTTGAGTCCTGGACCTGGTGGATTGCTTTCTCACTTTCCCTCTCTCTCTGTCTCCCTTTGGTGAGCACCCATGCCTTATACCAAACTTAATAATAATAATAAATTAAATAAATTTAAAAATTAAAAACAGGTACCTATAATTTGTTTTAATAAAGTATAGCAAAATGACAGAAATAGAGACAAATGCTAAGCAAAAAAGAGATTATTATTTATAATTACCAAGAAGAGAGGGCACAATGTAACTCACAGAACCACATGAGTAAGTATCAGAGTCAGTAAGAGACAGAAGGATCAAGGGCAAAGCACAGGCACAAACCTCTATGGTGATTTCCATGGGAAAAGCAAGATTGGACAAGGTAAATCAGTTAGGTTGACTAGTTTAAATAAGATAAGTAGGCTTCAAGATGTAGAGATTTGCTTGTTCTTTGGTACCTGGCCTTGGTTTGATATTAGGGCAGAGGCGTAGGGGCTCAACCTGTGATAGCTTAATAAAAGATGTAATTGGCAAGTTTGCTCTCCGGATTGGTTGTTCATATGAGAGAAACCTTCATTGAAAAGCTAATAGCTATAGGAATTAACTAGTTCCAGAAGGGACGGTCTCTCTCCCAGCCAGCAAGACCCCAAAAGGTCAAAACACCATAAATAAAACAAAAAATCCACAATCGGGACCAAAAGATGGCATAATGGTTATGTTGCTGGACTCCCACATAGTCAACCGTGGTTCAAATTTTAGAAATGCTGGCTTAAAACTCATGCTGGGCAAATGTGTATGCACGTCTAAAATCCCAAGAATGGAGGAGAAGGGATTGTAGTGTGGCCATCCCCCCTGTGGAGTGATTTCTTGCTTTCTGTCTCTCTGTCTTTCTGGTGGGTGAATGAACCCTAAAGCAAAACATTTCTCTCTGAAAAAAGAAAGAAACACAATTAATGCATCCATTGGCTATAGTTTCTGGGGATAGGAGGAGATAAAGAAAACCCCAGAACAAATGAAAAAGGATAGCATACGGAAGAAAAAACCTAGTCTCTAAATAATTCCTATATTAGTAAAGGTTTAAGTGGAGAAGTAGAACTAGTAGATTTTATATAGTCTGACCAAAAGAAAGATCATGAAAAGGCTGAAATCCCCAAGAGCATGAAAGCTGGAAGCCCATAGGGTAGACTGAAGCCCATGTCTATTCTAAATGCCTCTGAACTTGGTGACAATAATATCCTGTGGAACCTTGGGCCCTTTTTCTTGGAGCTATACACACACAACTGGCTCAGTCGCTGCTTCATTCTGAGTTGAGTCAGCAGTTGGGCAATAATGTGTTTATGTTACAAAATGGCTTTCTCCCTTCCACCTTCTGAAATCTTTGAAGAGAATTCCTTGTGACCTACCCTAATAGGAAACATGCAATAAATTGAAATCTGGGGAATGTAATTCATTCCAGAAAAGTGGATATATTATAAATTCATTATGGATCATAGTGTAGTTCTATTTATAGGTCTTCGTGGACTCTATATTTTAAAGTAGAGATGGTTCTAGTGACTTCTAGTTGGCTTTTCTTACCATAATAATCCTCACTCCATGAGCCCGGGAATAAATGTAGGGATGCTGCCAATAGCTAAGTATGTTTACTCAAATTCTGAATTCTGGAACACAAAGAGATAACCACAGGGTGGGTTCCCAGACCCAGTGTATGTCAGATAGAGATGTTTGATAAATCTCCATTGATTACTAGACATTCATGAATCACTACTGTGTTTACTATAGACCTGTGGTATTTAGGAGCTCTAGAAATTAGTAGCAATTCACAATCAATGTTCACTAATTTCCTAAGAGTTTTACTACTTCTAATTTTTTTATTGCACAGGCACTCTGGTAAATGGCCATATATCCCTTTGGGGAAAGCTGAAAGAAAAAATTAACAGTATAAATTGTTCACAGTGTGTCAGGATCTTTCCTCAAAAGAACATACCTGTGTTCCCTTCCTCCAAGTGGATCTGGGACTATAAACTGGTTCCAGCCTGAGAATTTATTGAGATTGTGACTTTCTGATTTGATGATTCAAGATATTCACTAGACCTAGGTCATTTTTGGTCAAACGTGAATTGAGAAAGCTGCCCATCAATTTCAGTTTTGGATATTCCATGATCAATTAGCCAATACTATTTATTTCTGCAATTTACACTATTCTGGTTACTGCTTTGGCAATCCCATCCATTAGGTTAAATGGACCTGCCTTGGCTTAGGTGATAAAGTGCCATTACTTGGTCCAAACTATCTAGTGATCTCATTATCCTCATCAAATTTAAGAAACCCTGTTCAATGGTCCCAGTTTCAAGTGTAATGTTTGATGCACAGGAAATGCCAGCCACAGAGATCATCAAGGATCATAAGGGAACCCTAACAAATTATTATTTTTCTTCTAATATGCTTTAGGGCATGTGTGCTCACAAGAGAGAGAGAAAGAGGGGGACAGTGAGAAAGCACCCCCCCAGGATGATGGCCATGTTGCAATCCCTTCTCCTCCATTCTCCTTTAAGCATTTTTGGGTATGCACACACATGTGTCTAACATGTTTTCCAAGCTCAAGCTCCCAGGTCTGGGACTCTAGCAGCACAGTTGGCCATGTGTGATCCAGCCACTTTAACCATGAGTATATTTCTTACACACCTGGTAGAATGTATGTCCTCAGCCAGTCTCAGGAGCTCAGGCAACAGGAGGAGTGGCAATATCTATCTATCCATGTCTGTCAAGCCTCTCTGTGAGCTGCAGCACTCCAGGCACCCTGCACACACCGTGTTGGAAACCAAAATTCCCAAGAAGAAGGTTCATTCAATCAAGGGAGCTGCCAAGGAAGAGCCCAAGAGGAGATCTGGAGGTTGTCTACTAAACCTGTTTCTGTAAAAGTGATGAAGCCAAAAAAAGAAGCAGGGAAGGATAAATCTTTGGACAAAAAAGTGCAAACAGAAGAGAAAAGGAGAACAAAGGGAAAATAGGCTATCGTGGCTAACCAAGAAACTAAAGGTTGACCTGCAGAGAAGGGAGAAAGTAAAAATGAGGAGTGTCCACTTTCTAATGAAGCAGGAGAGAAAGAAGTCTGAGTAATGTCATATACCATGTCTTATCAGTGATCCCTGTCTCCTTTCTTGTACAATCCAGGAAAATATTTTTGTCAACAATTTTGTAAATGCAAGTTCTTTGGTAGCTCTAGTCACATTTTTAAGAAGGAAGGAATTCACTTCATCCCAATTTTTAAGTGTAAATGCTTTTTTTAAGAGAGAAAAATTATTTGCTGGTTGTTTATTTAATTATTTTTTACACTCAATCACCATCATTACAGCATACCAAATGAATTTTCCCTTTCTGAATAAACTGTATTTTGGTTCAGACAAAGATATTACCATACATATTACCATCAACAGATAATTTTCCATTTTTGTGTCCCTTAAATGTTTTGCTTTTTTTCTTTTTCCCCTCGGTTCCCTGCCTCTCATTCTCTCTCATTTCTCACACTCCTCCACACTGTCTCTAGTGTCCACAATTATTCACCATGCTTTTATTCCTTAGAATCTTTTAGTTTCTGCCGTAGAGTGCAGACAATCAGTAACATTGAATGGAGAAATACAATGGCTCTCTTTCACTGACTTGCTTCGCTTAGCAGTAAATCTTGCATTTTGTGTATTATCAAATGCCAGAGTCTCCTTGTTTTGTTTTTCATGCCTGAGTAGCATTCTGCGGTGTATATGTATCACCCTTTTTATATTTATTCAGCTGTTTGTGGACATTTGGGTTGATTCCATGGCTTAGCAATTGTGAATAAACAAGATGTGCAAGTGTTCTTATGACTGAGTGCATCTCTATCCATTGGGTAGATACCTAGGAGTGGAATTGCTGGATCATAGGGTAGTTTGATTTAAAAATCCTTGTATACTTGTATATGTTTTCCCCACAGTGGCTGTACTAATTTTCATTCTCACTAACAGCATAGGAGAGTTCCCTTTCTCAACAGCCTTGTCAGCACTTATTATTCCTTTTTTTTTTTTTTAATCTTAGCCATTCTGACCACCAGGGATAGGTGGTCTCTCTCTCTCTTTTTCTTTTACTTCTTGGGATATTTTTGCTATAGGGTATGTGTTGTGTTTGCCAGAGAGACACAGAGACAGAGAGCAAGAAATCTGCCCCCCGCCCCCCGGAGGATGGCTATGCCACAATTCCTTCTACTCCTTTCTCCACTTGGGATTTTGGGCATGCATTTACAAACACCTGACATGAGTTTTAAGCTGCAGGTATGGGACTTAAACTGTGGTTGACTACTTGGGAGTCCAGTGACATAACCATTACGCCATCTGCTGGTTCCTCTCATTTTGATTTTGATATGCATCTCCCTTATGATGAGGGATGTTGAGCGTTTTTTAATATACTTTTTGGCTGTGCAGAAGCTTTTTAAACTGAGGTAGTCCAACTTGTCTATTTTTTGAATTATTGCCTGTGCTTTGGGGTTTTTATGTAATAAATCTTTGCCTATTCCAATGCCTCTTAAAGTTTCCCTGGCATTTTCCACAAGAAGTTTTATGGTTCAAGTTCTTAGGTTTAGATATTTTATCTATTTTCAGTTGATTTTATTTAATGATGAGAGATAGGGGTCCTGTTTTATCTTTCTAAAGGTGAGTATCCAGTTTTTCCAGCACCATTTGATGGAGAGATTTTCTTTTACCCACTGGAGTGTCTGGTGCCCTTTGTCAAAACTCAGTTGGCTATATGTTTTGGAATTTGTTTCTGTGGTCTCTATTCAGTCCCATTGGACCAAATGCTTGTTTTTTACACCAGTACCATGCTGTTCTGATGGTCACAGTTTTGTAATATATTATAGGATCAGAGAGTGATATGCCTCCTACTACACTCTTCTTGTTCAGTTTTGCTTTGGCAATACAGGGTCATTTATGGTTCCAGACAAATTATATAATTTTTTCTCAAAATCTATGAAGAACATCTCTGGTAATTTGATTGGGGTTTCATTAACTATGTAGTTGAACTTAAGTAGAATTGACTTTTTAAAGTTTATTTTATTTTTAATTTATTTATTTACATTTATTCACTGTACATTATTACAGTACACAAAATGAGACTTTCCATCCAGAATACACTGCATATTGGATCAATCAAGAATATTATCATACATGTTGTCTTCAAAAAACAATTTCCATTTCTTGTTTCTTATATATTTTGCTTCTTTTTTCCCCTCCTTGATTCCCTATCTCTCACTTTCTGCCATTTCCCAACCTCCTCCCACAGTGTCTCTGGTATCTACAGTTGATTTCCCTACCTTTTACCCCCACATTTTATTGATTCACAAAATAATCAATTAATCAATCTAAATACTTTCAATATCAAACACAGTTGATATATACACATCTATGAACATATGTCTGACTTCAGGCATACACTTCAGTGAGTAGAATGAATATACTATAAAATAGCATCTAGCTGTGGCTATACAGCTTACTACAGTCATTAAATAGGTATTTTTATGCATTTCTTAATTTTAAAAAACAGTTTTAATAGATCAAAATAAAAAAATGTTAAGAGAAGTTTGCGTAAGACTTAAATTCAAGAAAAAGGTTACGATTCTGTTCAAACAGTAGGTAGATGAACCTATCAACAGTTAAAGAGAAGACAAAATTGCTTAAATCTGGAGAAAAAGCATAGAAGAAAATCATAATGATTTAGTCAAGTCATAAAATCCTATTTCACTAGTTCAGTCTCTTGTAATTAATCTCTCTTCTGTTCAAAATGCGGTGTTACTGTTTCCATTTAAACTCTGGAAGTTAGCATTCAAGATTATTACTTATTTTTCCAGAGTTGCCCCTACCATTAAGTTAGCCATTCTCTCTCTCTTTTTTTTTTTTTTTTTTTTTGTACTCTTATTTCTGTGTACCTGACTTTAGTTTTCCTGGTATAGCATTCCCTTCAGAACTTCTCAAAGAGTTGGTCTGGTGTTGGTAAATTCTTTCAGATTTTGTTTATCTGAGAATGTTTTTGTCTTTTCTTCCCATATGAAAGATAATGTGGCCAGATATAGTATTCTTCATTGAAATTGTTTTTCACATAACATTTTGAATATATTTTTCTATTCTTTCCTTGCTCGCATTGTTTCTGCTGAGAGGTTCGCTATTAGCTTGATGGGATATCTTTGTATGTAACTTGACATTTCTCTCTTGCTAATTTTAGTATCCTATCTCTGTCTGTGGCTTTGGTCTATTTGCCTATTCTGTGCCTTGGAGAAAATCTGTTGGGTTGATTCTATGTGGGGTCCTTTGTATTTCTTGGGTCTGGATATTTGAATGCCTCTTTAGGTTTGGAAAGTTTTCTTTTAGTATTTTTTGGAGTATATTATCAATGCCCTTACTAGTTTCTTCACCTTCTGGAATACTGATTATCCAGATGTTTGGGTGTTTAAAGGTATCTAGTAATACTCACATATAATTTACATTTAGGGAGTTATTTTTTCAGTCTTTTTGGTGATTATTTCTAGGTCAGAAGTTCTGTCTTCTGCATCTGAGATTTGATCTTCTGCATGATATAATCTGCTTTTAATAATTTCAAGGGAGAGAAGAAGATTCTTCATAGCTCCTGCAAACTAGTCAGTTCAGGGTACAAGAAAAATGAAGATTTTCTACTGATAATTCAGCCTCCAGCAAACAAGATAGCGTGATTGAACTTCAAGAATTAGAAAGAAACACACCATCCATCAGATGACAAGAAATCACCACAGGG
>NW_006159853.1:696132-714724 GCF_000334495.1 Tupaia belangeri chinensis | reverse complement strand
ATTAATTAAGATCTTTAGTAATTCAATAAAACGTGGGGGGAAAACAGTATAAAAAGTAAACATAGATACCAGAGACAATGTGGGAGGAGAATTGGAGATGGTAGAGGGTAAGAGATAGGGAATCAAGGATTGGGGGAAAAAAGCAAAACATACAGGGAATAAGAAATGGAAAATTATTTGTTGACAAAAACATGTTTGTTGATGTTCTTGATTGAGACAATATACAGTGTACTCTGGATGGAAAATCTCCTTTTGCATGCTGTAATGATGTACAGTGACTGAATGTAAATAAATAAATTTAAATTAAAAAAAATAATAATTGAATTATGACCTTAATCTCTAACAATTATATTTGATTCTTTTTTATGGTGTGCATTTTCTCTTTCAGATTGTGCAAGAATTTTCTTACCTCCTAGAACTCATTGTCTCTTTTCTCCTGAATCTTCTGCATTCATGGTCTCTGTTCTCTTGCATCTCTGTTAGCTTTCTCACTATGAATATTCTAAATTCTTTAGCTGACATTTCCATGAGTTTCATTGTACTTCTTGATGAAGAGGAGTTATTTTTTTCCTTTGTAGTAAAGGTATTGATATATTATCTTGCTTCTTATATTTCTTGTGCCTTTGTGGTGGTTTCCAGTGATCTGATGGATTATACATTTTTCCCCAATTTTTGGAGTAAAATTCGTGTTAAAACTCACACATGGTGCATGTGCTTCTGTGGCCAAGATCCTAAGAAGAGATTAGAAGAGAAGGGATTGTGGTATAGCTATCCCCCTGATGAGTGATTTCTTGCTTTCTCTCTGTCTCTCTCTATCTGTCCTATGAGTGCACATGCCCTGTAGCCAAAATATCTCAAAAATCTTTAAAAATTTAAAAAGATAAAGATAAAGGGAGAGAGAAAGACAGAATACAGAGGGTGCTCTACCTAATAGATCTGGGAGTCAAGAGTCTGAAGTCTGGACAGATAGTCTTCAGTTGTCCTAATCCTTGATAGGGGCCACTCAGAACTCAGAATTGACATTTTTATTATATTAATTCTTCCTCTTCAAGAACATGGGATGTTTTTCCACTTCTTTGTGTTATTTTCAATTTCTGTTTTTAGTTTTGCATAGTTTTCCTTCTAGAGGTCTCTGAATTCTTTGTTTAAGTTTATTCCTAGATATCTAATACTTTTTGTGGCCATTTTAAATGGAATTGCTTTCTTCAATTCTCCCTTAATCTGCTCATTGTTGGTATGTAGAAATGCTATAGATTTCTGTATGTTGATTTTGTATCCTGTCACTTTGTTTTATTCATTTATCATTTCTGGGAGTGTTTTTGTGGATCTGTTTGGGTTTTCTGTGTGCATTATTATGTCATCTCCAAATGGAGATAATTTCACTTCTTTCTCTGTCTGAATTAATTTTATTTTATTCTTTTTTCTGTTGCATTGACTAGGACTTCTGGTACTACACTGAAAGGGAGTGGAGAAAGTGGGCAGCATTGCCTTGCACCAGTTTTCAGTGAAAACCTTTCAGTTTTTCTGCGTTCAGTTTGTTAGGTATGGGGCTTTTTTTTTTTTTTTTTTTTTTCTTTTTTTTTCTGGAGAGGTTTTGCTATAGGGCGCGTGCATTCACCAGACAGAGAGAGACAGAGAGACAGAGAGACAGAAAGCAAGAAATCACGCCCCCCAGGGGGGATGGCCATGCCACAATCCCTTCTCCTCCTCCTTTCTCCTCTCGGGATCTTGGGCACACATGCACACTCGCCGGGCGTGAGTTTAAGCCACTGGGTTTGGGACTCGAACTACATGGGAGTCCAGTGACATAGCCATTATGCTAACTGCTGGTCCCATGGGCTTTTCATAAATAGCTTTTATTGCGTTGAAAAATGTCCCTTCTATGCCGATTTTGTGGAGAGTCTTAATCATAAAAGGATGCGTTTTATCAAACCATTTCATTCATCAATTGATATGATTATACAATTTTTTATCTTTCTTTTTAATATGGTGTATTACATTTATGATTTTACTTATGTTGAACCACCCTTGCATGCCTGGAATAAAGTACCTGGTTGTAGTGTATAGTCTTTTTTATGTGCCATTGGATGCAATTTACTTGTTTCTTGTTGAAAATTTTTGCATCTATATTCATCAGAGATATTAACCTGTAGTTTTCTTTCTTTTTTTCTTTCTTTCTTTCTTTTTTTTTAGAGGTTTCAGCTCTAGGGCGCGTACACTCGCCAGACAGATAGAGAGAGACAGAGAGACAGAAAGTGAGAAATAAACCCCCACGGGGGGTGGCCCCCCAGGGGGGATGGCCATGCCGCAATCCCATCTCCTCCATTCTCCTCTCAGGATCTTGGGCATGCACGCACTCGTGCCTGGCATGAGTTTC
Organism: Tupaia belangeri chinensis; assembly: GCF_000334495.1. Classification (NCBI taxonomy): domain Eukaryota; kingdom Metazoa; phylum Chordata; class Mammalia; order Scandentia; family Tupaiidae; genus Tupaia; species Tupaia belangeri. The sequence continues at coordinate 712,347 of NW_006159853.1, read as the reverse complement.
AAGGCACTGGGTCCGGGACGCAAACTGCAGTAGACTACATGGGAGTCCAGCGACATAGCCATTATGCTAACTGCTGGTCCCTTAATCTGTAGTTTTCTTTTTTATGTCTTTGTTTTTTTGGGGGAAATGAGGGTGATGGAGGCTTCATAAAACTAACTTGATAGTATTTCTTCCTTTTGGATCTTTAGAATATTTACTGGTTGTATATTTTTTTTTGGTACAACCAGAAAATAGTAAGATATTTACCCGCAGCAGATTTTTATTGTCTTGCCTGTCAGCTTAACAAATTGCATATGTTGGGGACTGGACAGTTTTTATATTCTCAATACAAAACATATTAAATAAATGACAGCTTGCAGTCATAGTCATTTATTTGACATGTATTGAATATTTTATATTACTTCCAATTTCAAGTAGTATTGTTTCCTAAAGAAAAACACTCCCCGATTGTTGCTTTTTTTGTCAGAATTGTGTGCACTCTGTTCCACCTTTGGTCATGGTAGTCCGTTTTTTCTAATAGTTTTGCTAATGTGAAAGATTGAAAACTTAAGCATGTAGTGTGTATGATACTAAATTGTGATTTGGTGAAGCTTATGTAACAGCTTTCCACATTTGAAGATGGTAAATTTTATATTCTCTTTGGAAAAAATTGCCTATAAATATGAAGCTGGAATGTCACTGTAACAACTTTAACGAAGAATCATGATACATGACTTTTTTATATTTTTCATATGTATATTTATGTCTGACATGCCACTGGCAGAGAAATGTGGTTTGGAAACGGAAGAGACTCAGAAAATCAGAATCCCAAGAGTACCAAGTCAACAGTGCCAGTCAGGTCTCAGTGGAGACTATGTTGTATTTGAACAGAGCTGGTTGGACCATAAGTGTCCTCAGGTCCTTTCTGGCCTGCACTTTCAGAATCAAACAGACAGGACATTAAAGTGAAGTACCTTCTCATTATAATTGTGTCCATGTGTTCTGTATGAGTACCCAGATCAGCTTCTCTCTTCAAGTAAGAGTTGAATTGAGAATCTTAAGTACATATGCAAAAATGTAGGGAGTATCAATTTATATATCCTAATCTGTATAGCTTAAAAAGAGACATATTTTCTTAGCTGAATATGAATACCTCATAAACATAAATTAGTTCCTCTCTTGTAAAGTCTCTTAGTTTACTGATATAAGTCTTATTTTTATTTCTTTTATTTGAATGAGAGATTTGAAAATTAAATTATGTAAATATTTCAGTGCATCTGCTATTATTTTGTGGTGTTTATTATACTACCTTTTAAAATTAAGTAATTAATTATTACATTTTCTCACAATGTACTTTACATATCAAAAATTTTTAGCTCATAATTCATAGTTCTTCAGAGTTAATAAAAACTTCCAAAATTTCAAAAATTTGAATTTTAATGATAACTTTGAAAATATTTTTTTTCAATTTATTTATTTGCATTCATTCACTCTACATCATTACAGCATACAAAATGAGATTTTCCATCCAGAGTATACTGTATAGTGGCTCAATCAAGCACATCAACAAACATGTTATTGTCAGCAAATGATCTTCCATTTCTTGTTTTCTGTATGTTTTGCTTTTTTCCCCCATCCTTGATTCCTTATCTCTTACCCTCTGCCACTTCCCGCTCTCCTCCCACACTGTCTCTGGTATCTATGTTTGCTTTCTATACCGTTTTCCCCCCACATTTTATTGAATCACCAAAGACCCTACTCAATCCAAATACCCTCATAGCAAACACAGGTGACATACACATTTCCATGAGCACAAATCTAACTTTACACATCCTATAAAGTAGCACCTAGCTGGGGCTACATATCCTACTGCAGTCATTGAATAGATATTTTTTTTTTTCTGAAAAAATTTTTTTTGTAACTCAATTTACATTCCTTCCCTAAGCATCATCACAGCACACAAAATGCAATCTCCCATCCAGTACACACTGCATAGTGACTCAATCATGCACATTAAAAAAAAAATTTCCAATTCTAGTTCCTAGAATTATTTCCACCCCTCTTTCTGACACTCTGTCCCTTCCCACCCTCCTCTCACACCACCTCCGGTGTCCAAAATTGTCCTCCATTCCCTTCCCACCCACATTGCATTGATCACACAATTTCCTACATAACCTGACTACTTTCAATCAAAGGTGAGTTCCCTCGTTACTACTAAGAAAACCAGTTTTAACTTAAATCAAAGAACCGCCAAGGACCTTTGCTTAAAGCCCGGAAACAGGTTAGGATTCTGTTCAAATGGTAGGTGCATGACCTATCAGTCTCATATACTTTTATCTTCTGTTCTGGTTCAATTTTCCTGATTAAATTCTGGGATATAGTATTCAACTCCAGACTTGTCCCTATGATTAAGTTAGCTACTTTCTCAGTTTTTGGACTCTTATTTCCATGTATCTGCGTTTAGTTTTCCTGATACAGCACATCCTTGAGAACTTCTTGGAGGTCTGGTCTGGTGCTGGTAAATTCTTTCAGGTTTTGTTTATCTGAGAATGTTCTTGTCTTTTCTTCCCACCTGAAAGATAATCTTGCCGGATACAGTATTCTTGGCTGAAACTGCTTCTCTCTTAACACTTGGAATATATTTTCCCATTCTCTCCTCGCTTTTATTGTTTCTGATGAGAGATCTGCTGTTAGCCTGATGGGATGTCCTTTGTAGGTAACTTGATGTTTTTCTCTTGCTAATCTTAGTATCTTGTCTTTGTCTGCAGTTTTGGTCAACCTGGCTATAATGTGTCTTGGAGAAGATCTTCTAGGGTTGATTCTATTTGGGGTCCGTTGTATTTCCTGGGACTGGATCTTTGAATGCCTCTCTAGGTTTGGAAAGTTTTCTTGCAGGATTTCCTGGAATAGATTATCAATGCCCTTATGGGTTTCCTCACCTTCTGGAATGCCAATTATCCGGATATTTGGACGTTTGATGGTATCCAGTACTTCTCGCATATTATTCTCAAATTTTTGTGCCATTTTCTCAGCCTTCATGGTGGATTTTTCTAGGCCAGCCATTTTCTCCTCTACATCTGAGATTCTATTTTCTGAATGATCTAGTCTGCTTTTAATACTTTCAAGGGAGATTTTTACTTCTTGTTTTATAGACTTCATCTCTAGCAGTTCCGTTTGAGTCTTTTGAAAAGCGTGTAATTCCTCTTTTAGATCTTGCAGGAATTTCCTCATCTCCTGGAACTTGTCAACTTCTTTCTCCTTTCTCTTTAGCAGTTCATTATCTCTCTTCTCTTCCATCTCTGTTAGCTTAGACATTATGAATGATCTGAATTCCTTATCAGACATTTCCATGATTTTCACCGAACTGCTTGTGGATGAAGAGTTACTCTTTTCCCTAGGAGGAGAGGTATTTTCTTGTTTTCCCATGTTTCTCGTGACTGATGGATGTTTTGTTTCTTTCAAATTCTTGAAGTTCAGCCTTAATGTTCAGGAGCAAGCAGGCAGAGGTGATCTAGAATCTCTTTGCCGTTCTATTGTGATCGCGTTAGCTCGTTTGTTGGAGGCTGAATTATTAGTAGAAAATCTTCATTCCCTTAAAAATCTAGTTCACTGTAGCCATGTGGAACCTTCTCCTGAAGGCCCGTGGCTTCTTCCAAAAATATTTCTTATAATTTTGCTTGTGACTCTTTAACAACAGAGATAGTATGGCTTTAAATATTTTTGAAAAATTATTTATATGTCAACTACTTAAACTGTTGAAAAGCAAGCACCCAGCACATAATTCACACATGATTTTACACAATTCCCAGTTCAGTTCTCTCTACCAAGTATTCTGTGATATACCATATATTAGCAAATATCAATGTTTTTCTTTCTTCAAAATCTTCCTCAACGTAATGCTATGGTTGTGGTTGCTCCTTTGCAATTTCTAGTGATGACAGTGCTGGGCTGGAAAAGTCCAGCTTATTTTAGGGTATGAATTCTTTCATATGGATTTTCTCTGCCAGACTGAACTGTTTATGGTGCCAGGCAATCTTTCCAAGAGCTTCTGTTGGCTTTCTTGAGATCTATCTTAGTTCTATTATTTTCTGATCATATCTTCAGATATGACATTCCAGTTGAGACCCTGTCAATAATGAATATTTCCAATTTCTGATACAAGGCAATAGATATTATTGAACCTATGGAAATAACCCTTCTTCCACAAAATAAGAATATTCACAAATATTTTCCAATTCCAGAGAGGTCAGGTAGAGAGAAAAGTTTGTTTCAATTTAAAGAAACAAATAAACAAGTAAAAAGCATTTTAACCAATTGTTGAACCTATCAATAGCTCAATAGCAAGAAAAATCCTTAAATTTGGAAAACAAAGCATAGTAATAAAAAGTAATTTTTAGTCAAAAGTCATAAAATTCTATTTCACCACTTGAGTCTCATGTAATTAATCTCTCTTCTGTTGAATCTGCAGTATTACTGTAGCCTTATTTTTCTGTTTAAAATTCTGGTAGTTAACATTTCATGAGTTAGCAAATGGCAATGTCAGTGGACTCCCACGTAGTAGACCGCAGTTTGCTTCCCGGACCTGGTGGCTTAAAACTCATGCTGGGCGCGTGTGCGTGTGTGCCCAAGATCCCTAGAGGAGAATGGAGGAGAAGGGACTGTGGCGTGGCTATCCCCTCTGGGGGGTGATTTCTCGCTTTCTGTCTCTCTGTGTCTCTGTCTGTCTAGTGAGTGCACGCGCCCTATAGTGATAACCTCTCCAAAAAAAAGATATTTGTATTACTATATTGGTCTAATAATGGAAAAACAGTTCATTGTCCTCTGAAGCAAAGTATATACAACAGTATTCATTTTTCCTTCATATGTTGTAAACTTGTTAGTACAGAATAAACTCCAACTAAATCTAGTATGGTTTGTATTTTGCATATTTTCAAAATTTGCTTTTAGGTACACTGATCTTCATTTTAGTCTCCAGCTTTTAAAGCTGACATCGGACAAATGTACTGATTTGGCAAATGTGAAAAACAGGCCAGAGAAAAAACCTTGCCAAGATTACCACTAAAAAGAGAACCTTGGAACAGAATTCAGGTCTCTATATTTGACATGCGAATTTGCCTGCAGACTGATAAATTGGCAAGAATTCTTTAAAAACAGGAGTCCTGTGGGAATCAAACAGCTCTGCAAGGACCATTAAGTAGAGTTTATAATAAATAAGTATGATATTAAAAAGTGAGGTTAAAGGAAAAAAGGAAATGCAAGGACAGTGTCTCGATATTAACTGGCACCCAAACGATTTGAAAACTCTTGAAGGATGAGAAAGAACAAGGGGCCAGTTCCCCAATTCTTAGTGGTTACTATACTATGGAGGCCTGAAAATCTGATAAGCACAGATTTGCCTTTAATTACAAAGTACTAGTAGATTTGTTCAGAATATGTAAATTTAAGATACTGAATGGAAACATACTTTCCTGTAAATGATCACTTTACACTTTTTTTGTATGAATACTGGTCTAGCACCTGTATTATTCATAACAGTTAAAAGGGAATTCTGAAAACTGATGGAGGAAAACATTAGCAAATTTTTTTTTTTTTTTTTTGGAGAGGTTTTTGCTATAGGGTGTGTGCGCTCACCAGAAAGACAGAGAGAAACAGAGAGACAGAAAGTGAGAAATCACCCCCCCGGGAGGATGGCCAGGCCACAATCCCTTCTTTATTCTCCTCTTGGGATCTTGGGTATGCATGCACATGTGCCCAGTGTGAGTTCAAGCCACCGGGTCCAGGACTCAAACCACGATTGACTACATGGAAGTCCAGCAACATAGCTATTATGCCAACTGCTGGTCCTAATTTACTTACTATTCTAAAATACATTTATTTGGAGCCTCTCCTGCCCTTACATGGTTATACAAATATGTAATTGCACACAACATTTTGTAATTGTTTGCATAATATGAGCTTCCATGACAATGAATGCACTTATACCGTTTGTAAGCACTGTATAATATTTTGTTTCAAGATTATATGGTTTGCCAAATAGACATTTTTCCCTTTAAAACAAGTGCTGAAAAACTAAATGACTAATCAATCTCCACTAATCCATACAGATCTAAAAATATGAGATGTTTTGAAAAAGTTCCTGAAAAATGTGTATAATAAAAAATAAACCTATATATTTTAAAGTGGGTTTTTTTTGCAACAAAATAAACTCTTACTTTTAATTTTTTTAAAAGGATAGTATGTCCTCTGGACACACCTGGGGTCATTGACTTAGTGTTACATGAAAAATTCATTCTAACATTTAAATCCCCCTAATCCATTTTTTTATCCTCTGTTGTATGCCAAGGCAGTTCTGGCATTTCGACTTTAATTGATTTAACCGTATATTCTCTCCTCACCACCACCACCACCACCATGATCTCAAATGCTTATGATTTATTCCCACACATACACCCTAGATTTCTTTCTATATACATTTTAAAAATGCATTTACTTCTGTATATATCACACCTCCTTGCAGGTCATAATTTGTATATTATTCATTGGGGCCTAATGAGACTTGAGCTTAGGTATAAGTCTGAAACAATGAGCAGTGGTGCAAGCAGGTCTTGAGGACAAACAGCAGTGCAGTGCAAGAGAACTGGCCCTAGGAGGCCATTGCAGCTTCTTAAGGCAAAGGGGAGGAACATCCTTGGGCAGAGATGAATAATCTGCTTCTATTGCCAAAGAAGTTTCAGCAGATTTGAGAAGATCATTGTTCCTGGCTTCATTAGAATTTTTCTAAGTGCCGTTGTTCCAGTTTTTAGGGTTCTATTTCTTTCCAATCAATACCTAACTTTTATAGAAGAGACTGTGTGAGTTACTATAAAATATACTTTAGTCATTCATAGGATAAGACTCCATGTTTACTATTCTGAAATCACAGCCTTACAGCTACAGAAGATAAGGATTTCTTGTGACACTTCCGACTAGCAGAGAGCCACCTGAAGTTTGTATGGAATAACTACTTGAGACACAGAGATTTGAGTCAAGAGGGAGAGGCCATACCAGGTATGTGCCACTAAGCCTCTCTCATTAGAGACCAAATTAATGGCCTCTTGTTGTTTGCAAACAGGAAGGCAGGTTTCAGTCTCCTGATGTTTGCAAGCAGGAAGGCCACATTCCCTGAGCATGCATTCACTCATTCACTCAGTTTATAAATCCATGGTGTTCTAGAAGCATGGCATGTCTGTTTGTTTGCCAACATTTCTTTTTTTTTTTTTCTTTTTTTTTTAAGAAGCTAATGGATCTTTGGTAGGAAGAGGCAGGTATGCAGCAAGGGAAGTCTTGTGATCTTGGAATTGTTAAGAGAGGCAGCAGAGGGAACCAGCAGTTAGTGTAATGGCTACATTGCTGGATTCCCACGTAGTCGACCACGGTTCACGTCCTGGACCCGGTGGCTTAAAACTCACACCTGGCCGGCGTGTGTGCGTGCGTGCCCAAGACCCCAGAGGAGAATGGAGGAGAAGGGATTGCGGCGTGGCCATCCCCCCTGGGGGGTGATTTCTTGCTTTCTGTCTCTCTGTCTCTCTCTGTCTGTCTGCTGAGCACATGCGCCCTATAGTGAAAATCTCTCCAAAAAAAAAAGAAAAGAGGCAGCAGAGGCAGCAGAAGGCTAGGACTAAACAAGGACAAGTTAAGATACTCATTGCAAGATACCCCACATTTGTGAATTAATACCATGAGGCCAGGTAGAGTATTTAGAGACTTGAAACTGTAATGAAGTGTTTGTAAGGTAGACATTTGAATTTCCTTTTGTATATCAACAAGCTGTTAGCAAAGAGAGGCTTCTAAATGTAAAATCTGGGAACTGAGATAGGTATAAAAAGCTCTCAAAAGGTGCTCTTTTATAGTTTGCCATGGGTGAAAGCTCTCATTATAGGGCAAATGTGTAACACACACATGATGATGTTCCCAATCCTATCGCAGTATTTAGTGAACTGTTTGAGCATCTTGAAGCTTTCCTAGTCATTGTATAGCTGCTTCAAGAGCTTGAAATCAAGATATAGTTCTTTTATCAATAATATTTTGTTCAATCATTTTTGGGTGTTGTTTGTCATGACTTTTTCAACAGCATCAAAGTATGAATACTAGTGGTGAATGAAACTGATGCTATAGCAGCTGTGACTAAAACAACAATGGCACAGACAAAGGTGACAATAAGAGTAAAGAAATCTCTTACAGCACAGGATGTTAATGGCTGACTCTAAGATTTGTAGGGTGGATGATTCACCCCAAGATCTGGTTAGATGAGCTGGCACACAGATCTGTGATTGCCTTTATAGGGAAGTAAAGAAGGAGATATTTAAATTGGTAACATTAGACTATGTAAGGCAGGAGATGTATCATCCTTTGGACATGGAAATTTTATAAAATGAATTGAGTTAGGTATTTCTGCTCCAATATGGATAACATAGAGATGAGAAGTATAATCTATGAAAGCATCTGAGACATTGTTAATAAAATCAGTGGTACAGAAGGAATGGTTGAGATGATAATATCCATGAGAAATAATTCTATGAAAAAATGGCAAGGCCATACACCAAAGTTGAGGATGGATAGGGCTACTTTGAGTAGGGCCAATAAGTTGTACAACGGCCTTGGAAACACCATGTTAGGACCATAAAATGGTCAAATTGTTGGGAGATCCAAAGGAAAGATATCGTCTCTCAGCAATAAGACTTCTATGAAGTCCCCAAACAAGAAGAGTACCATTAGTGAAAAGTGAAGCTGTTTGAGGAAACTCTTGCATACAAGATTACCATTCAATATAATAAAATTGATATTTCTTATTAGGTATTGGTCCATATTTAAGGAAAGAGGCTGTAAAAGATACATTAAATGTGATCCCTGAGATAAAGGTTAAATTAGCTACATGATTGGGATTTGGGGGTGATAATAGAAATATTTCTGTGTGATTACCTGAGAGCACCCATAAACAGAGTTCGATCATGAAACAGATTGGTGGAAAAGATAAAGCTAGGTTAAAAAAAAAAAAACAAAAAACAAACAAACAAACAAAAAAAACAAACCCTAATCAATAGTCATTCTAAATTTTTTAAAAGAGGACCAGCCAATGGGAGCCAAATACCTCTAGTCTCAGTAATGTCATTAGAGAAAATAGGAGGTTCAGCATCTCACTAAGTGGTCTGAAAAGGGAAGATTCAGTGATATATGCATGGTATTGATTAGCCTTTTTGACGGAAAAATAACCAACTATAAAAATTAATAATTAATAACTAATGTGGTTTATTTCCAAGCCAAATATGAGTGACCTAGACCCAGAGAAGAGACATATATGCCTTTCTCAGGGTGATCACATTCAGGGATTCCTTTTATTTCTTTTCGAGATTGACAGACAAAATGTAGTGAAGAGATTTTCCATCGGTCTGGCCCAAAAAGGTAGAACAAGTGGAAGTGGGGCTTGTAGGTTATAGGTGGGCACCATAATTTCTAGGCTGGTGATTGGAAGGGAAGATCTGTGTCCTAGGAAGAGATTTACAAAGAAATGCTTAATCTACATCTCAAGGAAAGGGAAGTTCTGTGCCTCAGGAAGAGGTTAGCAAAATAATATACTATAATCAGTTGAATATACATCTCAAGGATACTATACCAGGGACAGGATTTAGGAAGAACCCTGTTAAATGGAGGGAAAAAATGGTCTGTTAATGTTTGTGGGTGTGACTCTTCATAGGCTCCCTTAAAAGGACTTTGGAAAAATAAGAAAAAGCAGTCAGACTTCTGTCCACAGTCACCCCTGTTGGCCAAAAATCATTCCTCTGAATGCATGTGTAGGCCACAAAATTAACAGGTCCCATGTTGCTGGGAAGGCTCCACCCCTAGTAGTCAGGTCCCATGGTGCTAGGAAGGCTCATCCCTAGTAGTCAGGTCCCATTGTTACAGGCAGTGGAGTCCTGGGGGAAGGACATGTCTGACTCAATAGCCACTTGTCTCTGGGAGAAGGAAAAAGTCAGGCTTCAACAGGGAAGCAATTTTCAGAAGTATGAATGGCAAAAATGAAAAATATGTATAAATAACTTAACAGCAGCTTAGTACAATAGAAGTAAATGAGAATACATTCTTTTCAATCATACACAGCAATTTAAGATAAACTTATAACTGAGTGTCATTTCAAGAGTATTAATTTCATAAATTCATGATTTGAACATGTCAGTACTAATAATATGTAAAAAAATAAATAAATAAATACAGTTGACAATGATCCTTACATAAACTGATATACCAGATTAGCTTTTACAAAAATGAGATGCATCTTTTTGAGGTTTGCCAGGGGCCCTACTAGGAAAAAAAAAAAAACGAATGTTTAGGTCAAAGAAAAAAATGTTTGAAAAAAAATATTAAAAACATGTCAGAAAACTCAATATAGTATTGGGATACAACAGGATTATAAGTCATAGAGTATATTTAACTAAGTTGACAATTATAAAAAAGTTACACAATTAAAAAGTCTATAATCCTTTAAAGCTCTATTTGTAATTAAATTTTACTAACTACAAACAACAAATGTAAGAATGTTTCTTATTTCTTAAGCAAGTTACTAAGGCATAGAAGTCTCCTGCAGTGGGACCAGCAGTTAGCGTAATGGCTATGTTGCTGGACTCCCATGTAGTCGACTGTGGTTCAAGTCCCAGAGCCATTGGCTTAAACTCACACTGGGTGTGTGTGCATGCGTGCCCAAGATTCGAAGAGGAGAATGGAGGAGAAGGGATTGTGGTGTGGCCATACCCCCTGGGGAGGTGATTTCTTCCTTTATGTCTCTCTCTTTGCATTTCTGGCGAGTACACTCACCCTGTAGCAAAAACAAACAAACAAACAACAAAAAACAAAAAATAAACAAAAACAAAACAAAACAAAAACAAAAATCTCTCAAAAAAAAAAAAAAGAAAAAGAAAAAAAGAAGTCTTCTGCAGTATGCTTACAGTTTACTGAGAGTTTAGTACCAAACACTTGATGTTAAGTACAGGACCAAAAATAACTTTTTTTTCTAGGAAAACATGTATAGCGCTTTTTCCAATTTTAGCCAACTTGTTATATAAAACTCAATAAATTTTTTAAATAAAATTTACTTTTCATTTCTATTTTTGTCTTTTCACCTCAAATTTTAACCTAATAAATCTTGATTTAGTATTTGTCCCTTTTTTTCTCATTAAAAATGTATTTGTTTTAGTCATCTGGCTTTAGCACAAATACTTTACCATACAGTAATTTATTTACAAACAAAAACAAGAAAAAAAATTTTTTTTATTGGTGAGAGGTTTTTGCTATAGGGGACATGCACTTGCCAGAAAAAAAGTTAGGTATTGATTGGAAAGAAATAGAATCCTAAAAACTGGAAAAAGGGCACTTGGAAAAATTCTAATGAAGCCAGGGACAATGATCTTCTCAAATCTGCTGAAACTTCTTTGCAATAGAAGCAGATTATTCATCTCTGCCCAAGGATGTTCCTCCCCTTTGCCTTAAGAAGTTGCAATGGCCTCCCTAGGGCCAGTTCTCTTTTGGAAACCTCCCCTTAGAAAATAAATAAGAGATGCTTTAACTAACTCTGACCAGAGCCTTCCATTTACTGTCAAGCAAGACCACAGAACTGTTCCATCCTATTCCCACAGATGGGCCCAGGTCACAATGGCATGTTATTTAATTAAGGTGTCAGCCATTTGTGTGACCCTATCCCTATATCCATCCCATACTAAGAAAGTCTTGTAGGTAAGATGGGCTGAAACAGTTTTTTAGCTTTTAAACTCCCCTCTAAGGGTTTTACATAATATACTTTAATATAACCTTAATAACCCTTTATTTAGACTGCCCCCTCCAAAAAATGTAAAATGAATATTTTTATGATGTACTTGTAGATTTTTACTCAAATGAGATTTTAATGTTTTGTAACTTCGTATGTAGAATAACATATGTTAACTTTAATTTTCACTCTTGTAATCTTAATATATATTTCTTAAGAATTATGTAAAATTTGACCAGAGAGGGAGGAAGTAAGCAAGGAGGCTGTCAGGTCTGGGATTTGAACTATATTCAGCCATGTAGGAGCCCAGCATCTTAACAATTATTTGGGAGCCTAGTATTTTAACTATTATATCACCTGTCAACCCTCCTAACTTCAGTTTTTTATAAGTAAGTAATTTGACTTGCCATCTATTTTTTTTAACAATTTTTGTATATGACAAAATAATCCTAAGAGTCAGAAACCAAGTGAAAAACTTCATAGCTTCTATTAACCAATAGTAATTTAACATAGCATTAATTTTTTAAGAACTAAAATTACTTGAAAATTTTATAACATTATATTTGCAACAACCAGATTTTTTTTTAATTTTTTCCCCTTTCCTTTAAATAAAACAATTCAGTGCAAGGTCTTTTAGATAAGATGGGCTTAAACAGTTTTTGGCTTTTAAATTACCCTCTAAGGGTTTTACATAATATTCTTTAATATAACCTTAATAGCTCTTTATTTAGACCACCCCATAAAAATGTTTAAAAAGAATATTTTATGCCTTACTTGTAGATTTTTACTCAAATGAGATTTTAATGTTTTGTGACTTTGTATGTAGAATAGCATATACTAATGTTAATTTTTACCCTTTTGTAACTTTAATTTTTTTCAAGAATTATGTAAATAATTCAACCAGAGAGAGAAAGAAAGGAGGCTGCCAGGTCTGGGATTCAAACTACAGTCAGTCATGTGGGAGCCCAGCATTTTAAAAGTCAGCCATGTACGAACCCAGTATCTTAACCATCATACCACCTGCCAGCCCTCTTAATCTTGACTTTTTTATAAGTAAGCAATTTGACTTGTCATCTATTTTTTTAAACAAGTTTTCTATAGTACAAAATAACCCTAGAAATCAGAAACCAAGTGAAAAGCTTTACAGTTCATATTAACCAATAGTAACTTAACATAGCATTAATTCCTTGTAAAATTTAAATTACCTGAAAATTTTATAATGTTATACTCACAATAACCAGATTTATCTTAAAAACCTATGCCTGGACTATTTAAATACCAAAAGATACCAGAAAGTCAGCTATTTATTTCTCTATTAACTTTTTATAACATGTTAAATATGTGTACCATATGGACATTAGATATTTACCTTAATTTGTTGAAAAGTCTGAAATCTATTTCTACTAAATCACTAATACCAAAACAACTTTGTAGTTTGATTTTTAAAACCTAGGCTGACGTTGAAAAGTCTGAAACCTATTTCTACTAAATCAATAATACCAAAACAACCTTGTAGTTTGATTTTTAAAACCTAGGCTGACAATTATGAAGACATTTTTAACCTTTATTTTTATATTTGTAGTAGGGTTATTTACTTAAGTCACATGAACTTGAAAGGATTTGTATTAAATACTATGAGTGATCTTTATTTACATGTCAAATTTAATAGAATTTCTTAAGGACTTTGCCACATACACATAACATACAACATACATAAGTACAACACAAATGAACATACAAGAGAGTTAAAAAGTATCCCTGTGTTAAACTCACCCTTCCTATCTGACTCTTGGCAACAGGAAGGGTGTTATCATCCTCCTGATATCTGAGATATACACACAAAAATTCATCACTGGAATGGGACGTGGAATTGACATCCAGGAATTGCATCCACATGTGGATGTTAATTCCTTCAAAGACTACAAAAAATCTGAAAAATCAAAACAAAGAGACTAGATACTAATGACAGACCTTGCCCTGCCTTTATTTTTTTTACCTTAAATGTCAATACCTAACCTCATGTCCAATGCAGTTTGCCTTCTCTGGTAGCTGCCCACCCATATGTCTTTCAGGTTTGGGGGTGAATCTCCTTCCTATTAGAAATGTTTACTTTTTTATTTTTTTTAATAGATATTGTAGCTCAATTTACCCTTCCTATAGCAGCACACCTATTAGAGGACTCACTCCCTACAAACTCCTTTGAGCAGCAGTTAAGTTTGTCAATGAGCTGGCATTTTTCAATATGAAAGCCAGCCATTCTGCAGCCTAGATTAAACAAACAAACAAAACATACACACACACACACACACACACACACACACACAAAAAAAAAAACCCAACAAAAACAAAAAAACAAAACCTCAGACACAGATAACCAAAAAATCTCTCAGTTTTCCATTGGCAATCTACTTTCCATGACTCATTCCCTGCCGGGGAGCTCTGATATTTCTTCCCTCCACTAACTCTCCATTTCAGTATTTTTTTCTGTGACCATGTCTCTATTACCTCATGAGTATGGGACAAAAGAATTAATTAATTGTTTTTGTACTTGATGCAGGGCTTATGCACCCCAACCTCCTGCATCATTATCTTAAAACTATGAATCCAACTTGAAAAGTGCTAAAACTGGATAAAAAACAAAAACAAAAACAAAAACAAAAAACAAGAAAACTTTTCTAAGGGGCTTGGAATCCAAGGTTTATTTACATTTTAATGACCCACAGCAAAAGAAAAACTTAGGCTTTGGTTATGAAAATACACACACACACACACACACACACACACAGATTATGGTATTTATTTTCGAGGCCTATTGCTGCCAGAAAACTGATTGTTTTCTACTAAAAAAATTGAAATGTTATTTAAGACTTTGTAACTCAATGAGGCCCAAGAGGTGAATACACCCTCTAAAACTGATTAAGTACATGATCAACTCAGTGGAGACTTACACGCTTAAACAGAAATACAATTAAATAAAAACAAAACTCTAATAGAATGGCCCCTTTCAACATGAGCTGTCTTGCTCTTTGCCCCTGCACTTAGCAACAAGACTAAGCTTCCCTTCTTCCTATCATGTGCTTAATATTTGGCCCATAGTATCCTAGAGAGAAAAACAGATTTTAGTTTGTTGACAACAACCATTATGGTAACTAATCTGCTAATGTGTATCTTTCCCAAGTTTATTTCTGGTAAGAGAAGGAATAAGAAAAGATAGAAATTGTCTGGACAAGGGGAGTTTTGGGTGCCTTTTTAATTTCAGAAGCAGCTTCTTTTATTTTTCTCAAATTTATTCTTGTTAACTTTTATAAAGAGTTAATTTTGTCATTTTTTTTAATAAAAATTTTATACTAATTAAAGTAGCAACCTCATTCTTTTTAATGAAACACTGATTTTGTAATTTAGCACACAAAAGACTTATAAATATCAAAGCTTCTGCCTGAGAAAAATTTAACCAAGATCACCTTTTGTAATTCTTCCCATTTACCTAAATACCTGCAGGTCAAGGCACCACAGATATCATACATTGTAAGAGTAAATTTAAACTGTGCCTTCCTGCTCTGTAAAGATAAAATTTAACCTTTTGCCTTTTCGCTTCTGTACTATTGTGGGCTCCACCCTTGTGATAAACTGCCCTGACAGACTTAATTATGCAGACCTCCAGGAACTGAACAAACGGAATGTGGACAAGGAACTAGAAAGATAACCCATGCACCTGTGTCACAAGAGCTGCCACTCTTCCCTCTAGAAATAAGTTATAAAAAGTTACCCGTTAAACTTCCGCATATCTTCCCTTGCTTATAAAAAGACCTATAACCCTAGAAACAGGGTCCTCGCTCAGGCCAGCTGAGTCAGGTGTGTGCTTGGACCTCAGCCGACTGGAAAAATAAAACCTCTTGCATTTTGCATCAAGAACCGACTCTTCTGGTTGATTGGGGGTCGCGTATCCTCTGGACAGAAAGTGTGCCAAGCCAGGCAGCCGGCGGCCTTTCAACATAAAGCTAGCTGTGGTGCCCAAAGGGGTCGTCATTTTTGCCTTTTATAACTGTAGATGTCTTCTTCCTTTAAAAAAAAATCCATTTTTTAAAGGAGAAACCGACCTGTGGAAATCTAAGGATTTTAATGTGGTGGACCAGCATGCTACTTTTTTTGGAGCATCTCTCCACTAAATGCCACTCTAGTGTTGAGATCATTCATCTTACATGTCTCAGTTCCCTTTAAGAATCTAGCATCCTTGAAGTGAAACAGAGCCAGGACCCCCTAATGTATTTTCTAGGGTTCCTGAAATATAAAGTCCATTTGCATTGTAATGGCACAGAGTAAAGAGTAAGTCTTCAGACTTTGGTTATGATAATGACCAGCATGGACCATGAGGGCCTTTGACCTCTAAAACTCTCACTTAAAGGAAAGAAGGTTTTCATTTCAATGTTTAAGATGTTTTGTAGACT
>NW_006159853.1:694894-695676 GCF_000334495.1 Tupaia belangeri chinensis | reverse complement strand
AAACCTTTGGGGCAGGTACCTACCATAGATTTGGTGTGGTGTATGGAGTAAACCAAAGCTGCTCTTCTCTTTCCAAAGTCACAGCCAAGAGAACTTAGGACCTGACAAGTCAGCAAAAATGGAAGAACATCTTAGCAGTCACTCCTACTTTCTGTGGAATTCAGTTCAATATATGGTAAAGATCACTGTTTAGCTTCTTTCCTAGATGAAGATTAGTGGGAGAAAAGGATTTGTATGAAATAGTCCCCTGGGTATAGTGATCATAGTGTTTTTTTCTTTTCATTTTTTTCCCCCTGAGAGGTTTTTTGCCTTAAGGCATGTGCACTCTCTGGAGAAAGAGAGAAAGAGACAGAGATAGTACAGAATAACCCCCCCCAGGGGGGATGGCCATGCTGAATCCCTTCTCTATTCTCTTCTTGGGATCTGGGGTGCACATGCACATGCGCCCAGCGGGATTTTGAAGCCGACTCGAACAGCGGCGGGCCATGTGAGAGTCTGTCTATGTAGCCATTGCGCCATTTGCTGGTCCCCATAGTGCCATTTGCTGGTCCCCATAGTGTTTTTCTGGCATGAGTACTCTGCCTGTTTCTTCCCGCCTAGATATGGTCTTTATTTCTGTGTCATTTGTCCTAAGGAGGTCAGAACACAGGCCCAGTGATGCAAGAACGAGGGGCACAGGAGTGATCGGGCCCTCACTTGCAGTGAGACACATGTTCTTGTCCCACACTCAGGAAGAATTAGTCACGGACACAGAAGAGTAGCTGTGGCAAAGTGGGGAGTTT
>NW_006159853.1:688679-690293 GCF_000334495.1 Tupaia belangeri chinensis | reverse complement strand
AATAAAGCTGTACTTTCCTTCATCACACCATGTGCCTATGGCTTGGTTTTATAGTGCTTGGGCGAGCGAACCTGATTTGAGTTTGGTAACAGAAGGGGGCCCAAAACGCTTGAGTGGTCACCTCTTATTTTGCATTTACTGGATGGGCCTATTATTAATTATTGTACTTGGTATTCCCTATTGGGCCACTACTAGTCATAAGAGGAGGAAATATTCCCCCCCTCCAGACACTCCCAGCATGGCTCCCAGTCTCCTGGGGGACCTACCTAGCAGCGAGAAACAAGTACCCTTTATCTTTGGAGCTGAGATTTTCAGTATCTCATTTGCCTATGACTAAGACAGTTTAGTTTCTCCAGTGCAAGTGCATAGTAGCCAATTGAAGCAGCTTCAAGAAGGCAAAAGTGGAAGACCCCTTAGAATCCTTACATTTTCCCCCCTTTTTTCTCTTTTTCTTTTTTTTTTAACTAATGCACTTTCATACTTTTAGTTTTCTAACTACTTAGCCAAAGGAGAATAAAACACTATACCTGACTCAGAGAGAGCAAACTGCTGCCCCTTGCCAGAGAGGTGCAAACTGCTGCCCCTCACGTGAGGGTTGCAAACTGCCACCCCTTGCCCTGAGGAGAGCAAACCACTGCCTCTCCTGAGAGGAGAGCAAACTGCCTCCCCCCCACCCAAGGGGTGCAAACTGCTGTCCCTCTCAGAGGAGAGCAAACCACTGCCCTTCACCCAAGGGGTGCAAATTGTTGCCCCTCAACCCAAGGAGAGCAAACCTGGGTTACCCAAAACAGATAGACAAACATAAGACAGACGAACAAGCAAACCAGCTTAGAAATAAACCGGACTGTCTACCAAATTTTGGGAGGTCCAAGGCCAGGGGACTTACTGAATCTCCCCCAAGGAGAGGCTCAGAACCAGAGAGAGCACAAAGGGCCCACTGCTGGTACCAGGCACCGAATTTGAAAAATCCCCTCAGAAGATCTCCAGTTTGTCTCTGGTCCCTTCGTGGTCACCATTTTGTTGATAGAAAAATATCCAACCATAAAAATTAATAATTAATGAGGTTTATTTCCAAGCCAAATAAAGACTGACCTAGGCCTGGAGAAGAGACATACATACCTTTCTCGAGGTGATCACATTCAGGGGTTCCTTTTGTCTTTGAGATTGACAGACAAAATTCCATTGGTCTGGCCCAAAATGGTGGAACATGTGCAAGTGGGGGCTTGTAGGTTGTAGGTGGGTTTCACAATTCCTAGGCTGGTTATTGGAAGAAAAGATCTGTGTCCTGGGAAGAGATTTACAAAGAAATGCTTAATCTAAATCTTAAGGAAAGGGAAGTTTTGTGCCTTAGGAAGAGGTTAGCAAAGTAATATACTGTAATCAGTTGAATATACATCTCAAAGATACTATGCCAGGGATAGGATTTAGGAAGAACTCTGTTAAATGGGGAATAAAAATGTCTGTTAATGTTTGTGGGCATGACTCTTCCTAGGCTCTCTTGAAAGAACTTTGGAAAAATAAAAAACAGTAAGATTTCTGTCCACTGTCTCTATAGGCAGAAGACAAAAGAAGAGGTTGCTGGGACCAGCAGTTAGCGTAATGGCTATGTCGCTG
>NW_006159853.1:680870-688449 GCF_000334495.1 Tupaia belangeri chinensis | reverse complement strand
AAAAGAAGAGGTTGCAGACATGAATAAACTCTGACTATTATTTATGACAACTAACACTTAGATAAACAAGAAATTGATTCTCAGTGGTGTCTGGTGCTCCCATATTTTGATGAAAGGTTACCACTTGCTGGTCTGTTTTTTTAATTGTCCCCAGGTGATTTTAGAGGTCTGTTGAGTGTGGGGTAATAGGTCATAGGCATTCAGGCTGAGATTCTAGAGCTGAGACTGAAGGTAGGGGTCCATGATAAAACTTTATCCTTTTAATGGTATCCATTGAGTTCCTATAGGTAAAGAAATACACGCAGACCCTCTGGCCTGGGTTATTAAGGCATAATGTCCTTTTTTTTATGAGTTTGGTTCTCAGCCTTGGATATAAGCCTGTAATGGGGGGGGGGTAGATATTGGAATATTTGCTAATGTCTGATAGGCTGCAGCATTTTGTTTAACAAGATTTTTAAAATTAGTAGGTTCTGGGAAGTCTATGTCAAGGGGATTTCCCTGGGGTAGAGGGACCCCTTCTGTTTTTAAATATGCCTTAAGAGTATGGTGAATGCACTCTATAAGGGTTTGGCCAGTAGGAGTAGAGAAATTCCACTAACATGTTGTATATAAAAATCTTGGAGAATATAATTTGATCTTATGTTGGTATAGTAAGGGCCATTAGCTGTTTTTAATTGTTTAGGAACACCCATAATGGCAACACATTCAAGAAGAGAGAAAATATGATGTGTTGTAGTTGTTTTTTTTTATTTTCTCCTGATAAAGGGAGATAGCATGAATGAATTAGAATAAGTATTACTAGTTACATAAACTAATTTAAGTTTACCAAAGGAAGGTTTATGAGTAAAATCAGTTTTCCAAATATAATTATGGTGGAATCCTCTGGGATTAACTCCATGCTCTAAAAAAGGGCTTGAAATGAGCTGACAAGAGTGACATGTATGGATTATCTTTAGCAGTGATATGGAAAGCTTTAGGAAGGGCTCCAGTATTTTGGTGGTGGAGATAGTGTGATTGTGGTGTCTGATTAAAGGCAGGAGATAAGGTAGAAAGAGCTTTATCTGCTTGGTGATTGCCTAAGGTTAGAGGGCCAGGCAAGTCTGAGTGTGAGTGAATATACATTTAACAAATTAAATATTTATGATTATGCAAAAGAGATTGTAAGAGAAACTGTTGTAGTAATATTTTACTGGGAATGTCTTTTATGTAAGCATGTTCAATATAAAAAACAGTAAGGAAAAAATAATGTGAATTGGAGATAATGTTAGGATTTGAAGGGAAATGTAAGACCAAGAGTAATGCTTAATTCAGCTTGTTGGGTAGTAGAAAAACCTGTTTTAATGAAAGAATGTCATTTGTTTTTATCTTTCTAGGAAATAGCAACCTTTTGTGTTTTACCTGAGCAATTTTAAAAGTGATTAAAGCATGGGGAATGGGTATTTTTAAATCTTTTGCAGGGATTGAAATAAGGACTTCAGTAGGAAATTTAAGCATCTTAGGAAAAGATTGATGAAGCAAGACAGGGTTAATAAAATCTACTAAAGAGACCAGCAGGTGGCGTAATGGTTAAGGCACTGGACACTGCAACGTGCAAGGCCAGCCACGGTTCGAGTCCAAGCACAGTTTGAGTCCTGGACCTGGTGGCTCTCTCTCTCTCTCTCTCTCTCTCTCTCTCTCTCTGTGTGTGTGTGTGTGTGTGTGTGTGTGTGTGTCTGGTCAAATTAAAAAATAAGTGAATGAATAAATAAAATTAAATAAATAATTCTTTTTTTAAAAAATCTGCTAAAGCAGCTTGCCAATGTAACTTTTGCTATAGTAAAGCTTGAAAATTATCTTGTGTAAGGAATAAATAGAAATGGTAATGATAAAAACCAAATAATTTAATACAATGTTGATGGCCTTTGATAACAATGGTGGCAATAAGTTTGGTGGTGAGGGTAAAGGTTTTATGGTAAGAGGAACTAAGAAATATCCTTTCTTAAAAAAATGTACCCCTGGGGTAAATTAACCTAAAAGACTGGAAGGGCTATGGGGAGTATTATAGATGATAAAGTCAATTGGCTATTTCAATGAGACTCAATGAAATTAATGAGTCTCTAAAGCGTTTACTACTAGTTGGTGTTCTTGTGATAGAGGAGAAAGTTGTCACAGAGAATATGGGTCAGTATATCCCTTTAAAGGAGTAGCATCTCCATTTTGAACTCCTCTCTATTTTGGAAACTTGTTTTATCCTTTTGCCTAGAGTAAATAGTGATTATCATTCCCACTATGTTTTTAAATAACCAGAAACTCCCTACCTTAAGATGTTCCTTAATGATGTAATAATCAATCGTCAGACCCCTTGCCCTGATCCATGAAGACCATTAAGATTCCATTGTGTTTGTTTAAGAACTGGAAAGTCTTGAACCCTGAAGATGCTCCAGGTAACAACACTTAATTTTGCTTCTGTACAAATGCTTGTGCAAGGTTACTCCTTCCCCTTATCATCTCCCTCCCCTCAACAGTTACTGCTCCTGCCACATCAACCCAAATATGGGTTTTGCCTTTATAAGCCCCCTTCTCCCTATCCTCGAGGCTGCAGGGTCTTTGAGAGATGTGAGTGTTCCTTCAGTTACTGACTAAATTGATAAAGTACTCCTATAATTTGGCTATGTCTGGATGTCCTCTTATTTCTCACTGATTTGACTACAACACTTGGAGGCCCCAGTGAGATAGTACTTACGAGTACTTGGGTGAGGCATCAAAGGAAAGCAACCTCACCTGGTCTGACTGCCAACTACCTGAAGGGTACTCTATGGGAGGCATGCCACCTGGGACTTTTCAGGGCACCAGGACCACCTTCCAGGGATATTGACAGCTAGACAGAGGACCCTGGCTACTACTCCTTAAAAATAGTGGAATCTTAGTAAAATCAGAAAAGACCTCCAGAGGCATCTTTTTCCTGTGTTTCTGTTTCTCTTTAACTCTTCAGTGAGGACTGGTCAATTGGTGAGTATAGGGTTGGAAAAAAAGGCACCTCCCTAATGAGGGAATCAGGGCCAACAGGACACAGTTAAGGGACTCCTACTCAGATTCCATTAAGATGTTGCTGGAATCAGAACGCTAAGGGAAAGCCTAGTAGCTTGGTCCCTCCTAGTCTCCAGTAGTAGCCTATTCCTTCCTAGTTCCCAGTAACCCTAGGACTAGAGAGAGATAACCTGTTCCCTCCCAGTATCCAGATGCAGAAATCTAGAGAGGCAGAAATTCTCCTTACTCAAAGAAACCCAAACTCTCTTTTAAATCTGAGTCATGTTAACCTTGCTATTCCTGTTATAACACAGGCTAGCTTGGAAATCAAGGCATTCTGATCCCTGAAGTAATAGCACTATTGCTGGGAATTCCCTTGCCACCGTAGGAGGTATAGGTGGATGCAAGAGGGTCCTGGAGTGCTCCAGGGTACATCCTGACCAAAGAGTATACTTTCCTTTTTAGAAATCATGGAAGGTCATAACAGCTCCTTTAAAGCCCCCTTAGAATGCATGCTTAACCATTTCAATGAGGCATTTGTGGAAAGTTGTGATTATGGCATCAAACTCTCTATCTAGAAACTAAGAGGGCCCTTTGAAATGTCACATTTAGAAGGGATGGAAATATCAGGAATATTTGTGCTGTAAAAATTCTAACGGTGTAGACAACAGAAAGTTAAAACCCACCATCCCTAAGTGTATAATACATTGGATTGCATATAACTTTACAATGTATTACATTACTTTTTCAAAAGGGAATGACCTGCACGTCAGTCAATACAGAGACATTAATCTCCCAATTTCATCATTCAATATCTTTTTTACTGATTTTCCCAATCATTATTATTATTATTCTAATTATTTTTTAACCAGTCAGTCACTATTTCTCATTTTGCTTGTGAAAAGACTTTACCCATCATGAAATACTTCTCAGACCAATCCAGTTGAGAACACTATACATGCTATCATCAACAGTTAATAAGCCATATCTGTTTCCCACTAACATCGTGCCTCTCTATCTGTTCTCTTGCTTTCTTTCTCTATCCTCTTCTCTTAACCCCCCCATTCCACAATAATTACAAATTTTTAAGAAAGGGATTTACTCTAAAGTGTATTATTGTCAAACAAACCCCAGGGAAATTGGCTCTTATAATCCTAGTGTGTGTGCCTGCATACATGTCATATGTCATGTTACATACTGTACATTGTACGTCTGTGCAAAAAGACCTTAGGAGTTCTATTCAATTTGGTTTGTAGAAAGAGTGCTTATGTAAATTAGTTTAAATGCTTTTCAAGTTTAGTCTCCAGTAGTAGCCTATTCCTTCCTAGTTCCCAGTACCCCTAGGACTAGAGAGAGATAACCTGTTCCCTCCCAGTATCCAGATGCAGAAATCTAGAGAGGCAGAAATTCTCCTTACTCAAAGAAACCCAAACTCTCTTTTAAATCTGAGTCATGTTAACCTTGCTATTCCTGTTATAACACAGGCTAGCTTGGAAATCAAGGCATTCTGATCCCTGAAGTAATAGCACTATTGCTGGGAATTCCCTTGCCACCGTAGGAGGTATAGGTGGATGCAAGAGGGTCCTGGAGTGCTCCAGGGTACATCCTGACCAAAGAGTATACTTTCCTTTTTAGAAATCATGGAAGGTCATAACAGCTCCTTTAAAGCCCCCTTAGAATGCATGCTTAACCATTTCAATGAGGCATTTGTGGAAAGTTGTGATTATGGCATCAAACTCTCTATCTAGAAACTAAGAGGGCCCTTTGAAATGTCACATTTAGAAGGGATGGAAATATCAGGAATATTTGTGCTGTAAAAATTCTAACGGTGTAGACAACAGAAAGTTAAAACCCACCATCCCTAAGTGTATAATACATTGGATTGCATATAACTTTACAATGTATTACATTACTTTTTCAAAAGGGAATGACCTGCACGTCAGTCAATACAGAGACATTAATCTCCCAATTTCATCATTCAATATCTTTTTTACTGATTTTCCCAATCATTATTATTATTATTCTAATTATTTTTTAACCAGTCAGTCACTATTTCTCATTTTGCTTGTGAAAAGACTTTACCCATCATGAAATACTTCTCAGACCAATCCAGTTGAGAACACTATACATGCTATCATCAACAGTTAATAAGCCATATCTGTTTCCCACTAACATCGTGCCTCTCTATCTGTTCTCTTGCTTTCTTTCTCTATCCTCTTCTCTTAACCCCCCCATTCCACAATAATTACAAATTTTTAAGAAAGGGATTTACTCTAAAGTGTATTATTGTCAAACAAACCCCAGGGAAATTGGCTCTTATAATCCTAGTGTGTGTGCCTGCATACATGTCATATGTCATGTTACATACTGTACATTGTACGTCTGTGCAAAAAGACCTTAGGAGTTCTATTCAATTTGGTTTGTAGAAAGAGTGCTTATGTAAATTAGTTTAAATGCTTTTCAAGTTCATACAACTTTAGTAAGTAAGATGGCTTCAAATATAATGAAAGAAAAAGTTTAATAAGTCAAAATCTTCATAATTTCCAACATATACTTTATCCGAGTTTTATTAATCAGGCAACATCATGTTTTTCTTAATGTGGTTGGTATAATGAAACAACTAGTATTTATGTGTTGTGTGTAGCATTTTACATAGTGGATATTTAACAGGGAAATAAATTCATGACTAGCTTTTTATGGCTTTAGTTTTAGTGTTAACAGAAACTAAGTTAACTCTTTTTCATTCCTAACATGCTTGGAAAATTCAACTTTCATTTTCTAATGAAAACTAAGTCAAGTATCTAAGCTTTTCACTATCTTTTGACAAGATTTCTCCCAAATAAAATTCTAAATTAAAATCTTTAATCTCAAAGTAACTGTTGAATGTTCACAGAGGGCCTCTGAAACATCCAAAAGAGAGATGTTAAACTGATCAGGCTTATTCTTTATATGTTGGATAAAAATGGAAAGCATTGTCAAATTAAGTAAATCTAATTTTCTCAGCACTATATTTGAGTTATTTGTATGAATATGTTATATACTTGTATGTCTATATGTGTATTGTGTTCCAAAATAATTTGAGATTCTCAGGAATTTATGGTAAAATATTTGTGCCATGTTGTATGTTATAATATTAAACTAATATATAAACAAATTTTTTTGTCAGTCTTGCCTGAACATTAACTATAGTTGGTTCCAGTCTTACTGTCCATGGATAATTTCTCTGTTTGATACTTTTCTAAAAGCTTTTTGCAAATGGATATAATTTAAATGTTATGTCCTTAAGGAAGTTCACAAAGAGAATGGAAAGAGAATGTACTCTTACAAGTATGGGTTTCTAAATCTTAATCATTTAACTAGGTAAAATTTTAATTTTCTATAAAAATTGATCTTTTTTCTAAACTGTTAAGCCAAAATTAACCAAAAACTAAGAACATGTTTGACAAAATTACATACTAATCAGTTGATGCAATGTACCTGAGTTAAAGAGGTAAAATTGGTATAAAAGGATATAATTCCAATGTTAAGCATGGACTCATGAAACATTACAGCCTGTTTCCCTCTGAATCCTCCTCATAATTCTTTTTGTTAAGATGCTTTAGTTATTTCTATTTTTGGTCTTTAAATTTTATAAGAATAAAAATTGGAAAGATTTATTAGTAATATTGTTCAGATTTACATTGGAAATGTTAAACAAATTTTGTTGTTATTTTTGTTTGTACATGTTCATAAGTTACTGGTGTATTATTAAATTCAGGGTTGTAGAAAATCAAAAATTCTTTTTTTAATATTTATTTAATTTTTATATTAGCCAACAAACATTTACTTTACATATCAAAAAATTTTGCTCATACTTCAAAGTTCTTGACAATTAATAAGCAACTTAAAAATTTAAAGAAACTGAATATAAGATAATTATAAAAATATTTGTTATAATTTTCTTTGTGATTCTATAAGGGAGACTGTATGATTTTAAACATGTTTGAGAAAATATTTACATGTCAACTACTCAGACTGTTGAAAAGCAAACACCAAACACATAAGTCACACATGAACTTTCTCAATTCAGCCCTGCCTACCAAGTATTCTGTGGTATATGGTCTGCTAGCAAAGATCAGTCTCTTTTTCTTTCTTCAAAGTCTCTCTCAAGATAGCCCTTAGGTGTAGTTGCTCTTTTGCAATCTCTACTGATTTATGATGCAGGACTAAGAAAGTCCAGGTTATTTTATGGTATGGATTCTTTCATATAGATTCTCTAATCCTCTCTGCCAGGCAGAACTGTTCATGGTTCCAGGCCACCTTTCCAAGAACTTCTGTTGGCTTACTTGTGATTTACCTTATCTCCATAGTTTTCTGGATTAATCTTTAAATATAACATTCCATTTAAAGCCCTGTCCAATAGTGAGTATTTCCAATTACTGATTCAAGGCAACAGGTATTATTGAACTTATGCAAATAGTCATTCTGCCACAAAATAAGAAAATTTCCAAATATTTTCCAGTTCCATAGGGGTAAGTAAAGGAGAAAAGATTATGTTTCCATTTAAAGAAACAAACAAACAAGAAGAAGAAAC
>NW_006159853.1:648828-666705 GCF_000334495.1 Tupaia belangeri chinensis | reverse complement strand
GTTTGTGTGTCTGGTCAAATTAAAAAATAAGTGAATGAATAAATAAAATTAAATAAATAATTCTTTTTTTAAAAAATCTGCTAAAGCAGCTTGCCAATGTAACTTTTGCTATAGTAAAGCTTGAAAATTATCTTGTGTAAGGAATAAATAGAAATGGTAATGATAAAAACCAAATAATTTAATACAATGTTGATGGCCTTTGATAACAATGGTGGCAATAAGTTTGGTGGTGAGGGTAAAGGTTTTATGGTAAGAGGAACTAAGAAATATCCTTTCTTAAAAAAATGTACCCCTGGGGTAAATTAACCTAAAAGACTGGAAGGGCTATGGGGAGTATTATAGATGATAAAGTCAATTGGCTATTTCAATGAGACTCAATGAAATTAATGAGTCTCTAAAGCGTTTACTACTAGTTGGTGTTCTTGTGATAGAGGAGAAAGTTGTCACAGAGAATATGGGTCAGTATATCCCTTTAAAGGAGTAGCATCTCCATTTTGAACTCCTCTCTATTTTGGAAACTTGTTTTATCCTTTTGCCTAGAGTAAATAGTGATTATCATTCCCACTATGTTTTTAAATAACCAGAAACTCCCTACCTTAAGATGTTCCTTAATGATGTAATAATCAATCGTCAGACCCCTTGCCCTGATCCATGAAGACCATTAAGATTCCATTGTGTTTGTTTAAGAACTGGAAAGTCTTGAACCCTGAAGATGCTCCAGGTAACAACACTTAATTTTGCTTCTGTACAAATGCTTGTGCAAGGTTACTCCTTCCCCTTATCATCTCCCTCCCCTCAACAGTTACTGCTCCTGCCACATCAACCCAAATATGGGTTTTGCCTTTATAAGCCCCCTTCTCCCTATCCTCGAGGCTGCAGGGTCTTTGAGAGATGTGAGTGTTCCTTCAGTTACTGACTAAATTGATAAAGTACTCCTATAATTTGGCTATGTCTGGATGTCCTCTTATTTCTCACTGATTTGACTACAACACTTGGAGGCCCCAGTGAGATAGTACTTACGAGTACTTGGGTGAGGCATCAAAGGAAAGCAACCTCACCTGGTCTGACTGCCAACTACCTGAAGGGTACTCTATGGGAGGCATGCCACCTGGGACTTTTCAGGGCACCAGGACCACCTTCCAGGGATATTGACAGCTAGACAGAGGACCCTGGCTACTACTCCTTAAAAATAGTGGAATCTTAGTAAAATCAGAAAAGACCTCCAGAGGCATCTTTTTCCTGTGTTTCTGTTTCTCTTTAACTCTTCAGTGAGGACTGGTCAATTGGTGAGTATAGGGTTGGAAAAAAAGGCACCTCCCTAATGAGGGAATCAGGGCCAACAGGACACAGTTAAGGGACTCCTACTCAGATTCCATTAAGATGTTGCTGGAATCAGAACGCTAAGGGAAAGCCTAGTAGCTTGGTCCCTCCTAGTCTCCAGTAGTAGCCTATTCCTTCCTAGTTCCCAGTAACCCTAGGACTAGAGAGAGATAACCTGTTCCCTCCCAGTATCCAGATGCAGAAATCTAGAGAGGCAGAAATTCTCCTTACTCAAAGAAACCCAAACTCTCTTTTAAATCTGAGTCATGTTAACCTTGCTATTCCTGTTATAACACAGGCTAGCTTGGAAATCAAGGCATTCTGATCCCTGAAGTAATAGCACTATTGCTGGGAATTCCCTTGCCACCGTAGGAGGTATAGGTGGATGCAAGAGGGTCCTGGAGTGCTCCAGGGTACATCCTGACCAAAGAGTATACTTTCCTTTTTAGAAATCATGGAAGGTCATAACAGCTCCTTTAAAGCCCCCTTAGAATGCATGCTTAACCATTTCAATGAGGCATTTGTGGAAAGTTGTGATTATGGCATCAAACTCTCTATCTAGAAACTAAGAGGGCCCTTTGAAATGTCACATTTAGAAGGGATGGAAATATCAGGAATATTTGTGCTGTAAAAATTCTAACGGTGTAGACAACAGAAAGTTAAAACCCACCATCCCTAAGTGTATAATACATTGGATTGCATATAACTTTACAATGTATTACATTACTTTTTCAAAAGGGAATGACCTGCACGTCAGTCAATACAGAGACATTAATCTCCCAATTTCATCATTCAATATCTTTTTTACTGATTTTCCCAATCATTATTATTATTATTCTAATTATTTTTTAACCAGTCAGTCACTATTTCTCATTTTGCTTGTGAAAAGACTTTACCCATCATGAAATACTTCTCAGACCAATCCAGTTGAGAACACTATACATGCTATCATCAACAGTTAATAAGCCATATCTGTTTCCCACTAACATCGTGCCTCTCTATCTGTTCTCTTGCTTTCTTTCTCTATCCTCTTCTCTTAACCCCCCCATTCCACAATAATTACAAATTTTTAAGAAAGGGATTTACTCTAAAGTGTATTATTGTCAAACAAACCCCAGGGAAATTGGCTCTTATAATCCTAGTGTGTGTGCCTGCATACATGTCATATGTCATGTTACATACTGTACATTGTACGTCTGTGCAAAAAGACCTTAGGAGTTCTATTCAATTTGGTTTGTAGAAAGAGTGCTTATGTAAATTAGTTTAAATGCTTTTCAAGTTCATACAACTTTAGTAAGTAAGATGGCTTCAAATATAATGAAAGAAAAAGTTTAATAAGTCAAAATCTTCATAATTTCCAACATATACTTTATCCGAGTTTTATTAATCAGGCAACATCATGTTTTTCTTAATGTGGTTGGTATAATGAAACAACTAGTATTTATGTGTTGTGTGTAGCATTGTATATAGTGGATATTTAACAGGGAAATAAATTCATGACTAGCTTTTTATGGCTTTAGTTTTAGTGTTAACAGATACTAAGTTAACTCTTTTTCATTCCTAACATGCTTGGAAAATTCAACTTTCATTTTCTAATGAAAACTAAGTCAAGTATCTAAGCTTTTCACTATCTTTTGACAAGATTTCTCCCAAATAAAATTCTAAATTAAAATCTTTAATCTCAAAGTAACTGTTGAATGTTCACAGAGGGCCTCTGAAACATCCAAAAGAGAGATGTTAAACTGATCAGGCTTATTCTTTATATGTTGGATAAAAATGGAAAGCATTGTCAAATTAAGTAAATCTAATTTTCTCAGCACTATATTTGAGTTATTTGTATGAATATGTTATATACTTGTATGTCTATATGTGTATTGTGTTCCAAAATAATTTGAGATTCTCAGGAATTTATGGTAAAATATTTGTGCCATGTTGTATGTTATAATATTAAACTGGTATATAAACAAATTTTTTTGTCAGTGTAAATTCTTGCCTGAACATTAACTATAGTTGGTTCCAGTCTTACTGTCCATGGATAATTTCTCTGTTTGATACTTTTCTAAAAGCTTTTTGCAAATGGATATAATTTAAATGTTATGTCCTTAAGGAAGTTCACAAAGAGAATGGAAAGAGAATGTACTCTTACAAGTATGGGTTTCTAAATCTTAATCATTTAACTCGGTGAAATTTTAATTTTCTATAAAAATTGATCATTTTTCTAAACTGTTAAGCCAAAATTAACCAAAAACTAAAAACATGTTTGACAAAATTACATACTAATCAGTTGATGCAATGTACCTGAGTTAAAGAGGTAAAATTGGTATAAAAGGATATAATTCCAATGTTAAGCATGGACTCATGAAACATTACAGCCTGTTTCCCTCTGAATCCTCCTCATAATTCTTTTTGTTAAGATGCTTTAGTTATTTCTATTTTTGGTCTTTAAATTTTATAAGAATAAAAATTGGAAAGATTTATTAGTAATATTGTTCAGATTTACATTGGAAATGTTAAACAAATTTTGTTGTTATTTTTGTTTGTACATGTTCATAAGTTACTGGTGTATTGTAAAATTCAGGGTTGTAGAAAATCAAAAATTCTTTTTTTAATATTTATTTAATTTTTACATTTGCCAACAAACATTTACTTTACATATCAAAAAATTTTGCTCATACTTCAAAGTTCTTGACAATTAATAAGCAACTTAAAAATTTAAAGAAACTGAATATAAGATAATTATAAAAATATTTGTTATAATTTTCTTTGTGATTCTATAAGGGAGACTGTATGATTTTAAATATGTTTGAGAAAATATTTACATGTCAACTACTCAGACTGTTGAAAAGCAAACACCAAACACATAAGTCACACATGAACTTTCTCAATTCAGCCCTGCCTACCAAGTATTCTGTGGTATATGGTCTGCTAGCAAAGATCAGTCTCTTTTTCTTTCTTCAAAGTCTCTCTCAAGATAGCCCTTAGGTGTAGTTGCTCTTTTGCAATCTCTACTGATTTATGATGCAGGACTAAGAAAGTCCAGGTTATTTTATGGTATGGATTCTTTCATATAGATTCTCTAATCCTCTCTGCCAGGCAGAACTGTTCATGGTTCCAGGCCACCTTTCCAAGAACTTCTGTTGGCTTACTTGTGATTTACCTTATCTCCATAGTTTTCTGGATTAATCTTTAAATATAACATTCCATTTAAAGCCCTGTCCAATAGTGAGTATTTCCAATTACTGATTCAAGGCAACAGGTATTATTGAACTTATGCAAATAGTCATTCTGCCACAAAATAAGAAAATTTCCAAATATTTTCCAGTTCCATAGGGGTAAGTAAAGGAGAAAAGATTATGTTTCCATTTAAAGAAACAAACAAACAAGAAGAAGAAACATTTTTTTAGAGGTTTTTGCTATAGGGAGCATGCACTTGCCAGAAAGACAGAGAGACAGAGAGATAGAAAGCGAGAAATCACACCCCACCCCACCCCCCGCCAGGGAGGATAGCCACACCGCAATCCCTTCTCTTCCATTCTCCTCTCAGGATCTTGGGCACCCATGCACATGCACCCGGTGTGAGTTTAAGCCACCAGGTCTGGGACTCGAACCACGGTCGGCTACATGGGAGTTCAACAACATAGCCATTACGCTAACTGCTGGTCCCTGCTTTTAATACTTTTGAGGAAGGATTAATTTCCTGTATTGCAACCTTCAATTCTAACAGATCCATTTGATTCTTTTTTATGGTGTGTAAGTCCTCTTTCAGATCATGCAAGAACTTCCTCATCTCCTGGAACTCATTGTATCTTTTCTCCTGCATCTTCTAGAGTTCATTTTCTCTCACTTGTTGCATCTCATTTAGTTTTGTCATTATGAATATTCTGACTTCTCTATCAGACATTTCCATTAGTTCCACTGTACTGTCTGTGGATGGTGAAGGATTATTCTTTTCACTTATGGGAGAGATATTTTCTTGGTTTCTCATATTTCTTGTGACTGCCATGGTTCCTGGTCATTCTGTGACAAAATCTCTTCTCTACCTGTCTGAGTGCATCAGAAGTCTAGAAGATGAGGTTTAGAGTATAACTTTAGTTGCCTTGGTCCCTGAATACCGAAAATAAAATATTCTGATCAACATGGATATAAGTAATTCTATTTCTACAAACTTAACAGCTCCTCTAGAAAATATCAAATTTCCCAAGGTGGGGAGGAAAAGATAAACATAGGTGGTTAATAAAAATTGCCACTATGTATTGGGAACAGAAGCTAGAAAACTTCTGTCCAGGAACTTAATAGGGTAGGAGTCTCAAGGAATGGGGTGGGGCAAATTAGGGCTAGAGCTACTGGCTGCCTTCTCCTGCCTAACCTTCTTATATTCCTTCTGTTTCTCTTTAGTTAGACTTCTTTCCCACTGGACTCTCCCCTTAGCTAAACAATCAAAAGGTCTAGCTAGAAAAACAAGAATCTAGATTACCACTATATTCTCCAGCTAGGGCTTTTTGTGTAGTCAATAGCCATGTAAAACCTGTAAACTGGGTTCCACTTGTCAGGAAGTACTCAGCCGCTCCTTACAGCATCTATTGGAACTTAGGGTCACTTCTCAGAGTAAAATATCTCAATTCAGAACAGAGAGAGAAAAGTTCTTAGATAATTCAGAAAAATGTTATAAGAAATTGGCAAGGCACCATACCCTTTGATTTAACTCTCACTTAAATGGCACCCAGTAATCACTCATGGTAATCCTGAAGGCTAGAAACCTCCAAGGGCAGGATTTGGAAACAGCCCAGATCAAAACCTCTGCCTCAAAAGGAACTGTTTCTAATGTGTGCAGCCTGGGCACTGAACATGCCAATGATGGGCAACCTCATGTCCCTCACTGGGGCTTTGTCCCCAGTGTAGAGTTGGTTACTAGGGACAGAATACCATGAGCTTTGAAGTGAGCTTGAGACTTCTAAATTCCATATTGGCCCTTAAAATTGAGGATTCTCAATTTCCTTACCCAATTCATCTCCTCCAAGAGTCCTTAGACTCTTGTAATACTTAATAGCATTAAGAATTAAATGGTAGTTATCTCTGGATCTAGAGCCCAAATGTAACAAGCACTGCACCTCCAGGGTGACATTCATTAACAGATATTTGAGGAAACTCCAAAAGGGGAGAGTCTCTCTATTGTTGAATTTGTAATGTTACTGTGTTCTTATCTTTCAGTTTAAATCCAGGAAATTAACATTCAACATTGTTATTGATATTTCTGAACTTCTCCCAACCGTTAAGTTGGTCTTTTTCTTAGTCACTTTTTGTTCTCTTATTTCTGCCTGTCTGTCTTTAGTTTTCTTTGTATGGTAGTCCCTTCAGAATGTCTCAAAGAGCTGGTCTGGTGTTGGTAAATTCTTTCAGGCTTTGTTTATTTGGAATGTTTCAGGCTTTTCTTCTCATATAAAGGATAATTTTGCCAGATACAATATTTTTGGTTGAAATTGATCGTTACTTAACACTTTGAATATATTTTTCCATTCTTTTATTTCACTGTTTCTGATGAGAGGTCTGATATTAGCTTGATGGGATATCCTTTGAAAGTAACTTGACATTTCTCTCTTGCCAAGTTTAGTATCTTGTCTCTGTCTGTGGTTTTGATCATTTTGGCTGTGATGTGCCTTGGAGAATATCTTCTTTGGTTGATTCTATGTGGAGTCTTTTGTATTTTGAGGGTCTGGATATTTGAATGCCTCTCTAGGTTTGGAAAGATTTCTTAGAATAGATTATCAATGCCCTTATTAGTTACTTCACCTTCTGGAATACAATTTATCCATATATTTGGGCATCTAATGGAACCTAGTATTACTTGTATATTATTCTCATTTATTGGGTTATTTTAGAATTCTATGACTTTTGTCTAAAACATTACTGATTTTACTCTATGCTTTGTCTTCCAGATTTAAGGACTTTGGTTTTCTTGTGAGTTGTTGATACATTCAGCAATTCGTTAATTTTTTTTTAAAAAATTGAAACATAAGCTTTATTCCTTTCCTGGAACCCCTGCAATTGGAAAATATTTGTGAGCATTCTTATTTTGTGGCAGAATGGTTATTTGCATAAGTTCAATAATACAATAGTATCTGTTGCCTTGCATCAGAAATTATATTCTTATGGGGCTTTGTGAAAAAAAAAATAGACCAAATTGAGACTAACTTTTTTTTTTTTGCAAATAAGTTAGTTTATACCTCTCTTTAATTAAACGGGAGATGGACAGAGAAAAAAATGTTTCAGAAAAAAATTACAGTGCATTTGTCACTAAAAGATTTTAGCTTTGTCCATATATCTAAAGATCTTTCGTGAATCAATAAAATGTGAAAAAATATTTAGTATGGAAAAGATGGAGGCAAAAGAGGAAGAAAAAATGTAAAAATATGTTTAATTGACAAAAATCAAGCTATTTGCTTATGATAATGTATATAATAATATATTTGTCTTGACTGACATGCATGGTATTCATTGCTGGAAAAAGAAATACTGTACACTGTAAAGACATAATTGATAAAATGTAAATATAAATAAATAAATAAGAAATTAAACCCAGGCAGATCTGAGGAAATAAAGGGGTGGAAATGGTATGGTTTCTATTCTGTGAGAAATTTTGTTATTTCAGTAAGTACCTAATCAAATGCTGTTCTGCTTCTGTAAACAGCTTGCTCTGCGAAATGTTGTATCACTATCTCCCTATAAGCAATGGAGCCCAGTGACTGTATACCACTAATATGGTATTTTGTGGTTTTGATCATTTTGGCTATGATGTGCCTCAGAGAGTGTCTTCGTGGGTTGATTCTATGTGAAGTCCTTTGTATTTTGGGAGGTCTGGATATTTGAATGCCTCTCTATGTTTGGAAAGATTTCTTAGAATAGATGATTAATGCTCTTATTAGTTTCTTCATCTTCTGGGATACAGTTTATCCAAATGTTTGGGCATCTAATGGAACCTAATATTGGCCCAACCCAGTCTGACCAGACACTCCTGTGCATGAGCAACTGTGGCCAATGACTGCAGACCATGAAATCAACACAAGTCAGTTCAAACTAGAATTTACCACACTTAAATTTGGTTAAATTTCTTACCCTCCAAATCAGACTATTACCCCTGCCCTCTAGCTGATACTAAGGAATCAATTATTTGACCCTTGCAAAATAAAAGTGGAGAGATGTCTGCCTATGCTGTCCATTCTGAGTTCAGCTTCATGGCTCTGAAGTCCCCTGAGCAAAGGCCACCCCCCTTCTAGACCCGAGTGCTAGTCAGAACAGAATCCATCCAGGCATCTCTATCTCTGCCTCTGTTGTCCCTTCTGGGTCCAGCTTCATAGCTGTGAAGTCCCCTCAGACAGGACCACCCGTATTACAGACCCCAGTGCTATCCAGGAGAGAATCCATCCAGGCACCCCAATCTTTGCCTCTGCTATCTCTTCTGGGTCCAGCTTCATGGCTGAGAATCCCCCCAGCCAGGGCCACTCCCTCCCAGACCCCAGTGCTAGTCAGGACAGAATACATCCAGGCATCTTCATCTCTGCTTCTGTTGTCCCTTCTAGGTCCAGCTTCATGACTGTGAAGCCCCCCCCGCCAGTACCACCACCCTTCCAGATCCCAGTGCTAGTCAAGTAGGCAAGGTCTCTCTCTCCCTCTTGTTCTTCTCTGTCCCTTTCAACATTTTTCTCTTAAAAAAATAAAAGATTTCTTCCCTCTCTGTGCCTTTCTCTTGCTAATTTGTCTCTTCTTCCTTCACCTATGACAAAATCCATCCAGGCATCTCCATCTTTGCCTCTGCTGTCCCTTCTGGGTTCAGCTGCTCCTGCTGTGAATTCCCCCATAACCATTGCCACCCCTCTTTCAGATCCCAGTGATAATCAGGTAAGCAAAATCTCTCTCTCCCTCTTGTTCTTCTCTGTCCCTTCCAAGTTTTTTCTTTCTTTTTTAAAAAAACTAGCTTTGAGAGTGGCCACTGCTCTCCAGAAGAGCTCCAGTTCCATATCCAGGCCACTGGCTGGCAAGAGACACTGATGCAGGGGCACCACTGCCCCAGCAACAGTTCCAACCCTCCTCATCCCAGGACCTTTCCCTCTAGAAAGACTGGCCTCTACTCTCCAGCAGAGTTCCAGTTCCATCTCCAGGCCTCTGGCAAGCAAGAGATGTTCAGTCAGGGGCACCCTAGCTCCAGCTCTCCCAGATCCAGGACCCTCCCCACTAGAAAGGTAGGCAGGTTTATTTATTTATTTATTTATTTTTGCTCTTCTTCTTTCTTTTGTTAATTTCCTACTCCTCCTTGTCCCATAGACTGGCCTCCACTCTCCAACAGAATTTTAGTTCCATCTGCAGGCCACTGGCAAAATCTCATGCCACGCTAGCACGCAATGCACAACTTTTCTTTATTCTCCTTTATACTCTTCTCTCTCCTCTTATATTATCAACTTCTCCTGATCCTCCACCCTGCCAGAGAGACTAGGCAGGTCTAGAATCATAGTTCTGAAATACCCTAGTATTGTAAGGCTCCCTGGGATCTTCCCTTTTACTGAACCACTTGTAAAAAAGGATATACTGCTCTTCAGTCACCTGAATAGAATACACCTCTTGAGACCTCATTGTGAAATACAACAGAAGAGAGACTTTGGCACACATCAGTCCACAGCAAAAGGGAAACATACTTGCTCCTAGTATAAGAAACCTTCCCCAAAAGGGTATTTTAAAATGAATACATCTCCCAATGGCTTGTAGTACAAGAGCCTTAGGTCTGAATAAACCAGGAAATCTGTCTCTATAAAAAAAAACACAGTGACTCCCCTCCATCTCTCGAAGAAAGAGAGGAAGTTGCAAAAATATCAGAGAAAGAATTTAGAACATTCATGGTGATCAAATTCTATGAGTTGGAACAGAAAAGAGACAACGAACTACAGAAGATTAGAAAGTCCTTCCACGATATGAAAGAAGAAATGGACATTCTGAGAATCAGATGAAATTATTAGAGATGAAGTCTGTAATAGAGGAAAACAAAAAAAATCTCTTGAAAGTATTAAAAATCCATTAGACCATGCTGAAGATTGAATCTTCAATGTAGAAGATAAAACCTCTGACCTAGAAAAAGAAAAAAAAAGGTAAAGAAAGTAACAACAACAACAACAAAAATGAGGATAGTATATGAGAAATACTAGATACCATTAAGCACCTAAACATCCAAATAATTGGCATCCCAGAAAGCAAAGAAACTAAAAAGGTCATGGAAAATCTATTCTATGAGATCCTGGAAGAAAATTTCTCAAGTCTAGAGACACTAAAACATCCAGACCCAAGATATACAAAGGACTTCAAATAGAATCAACCCAAGAAAATCCTCCCCAAGGCACATCATAGCCTGACCGACCAAGACCACAGACAAAGATAAGATACTAAAACTTGCAAAAGAGAAATGACAAGTGACTTACAAAGGTCATCTCATCAGGTTAACACGGGACCTGTCAATGGAAAAAATGTAAGCAAGGAAAGAATGGGAAGACGTACTGAAAGTTTTGAGAGAAACAACTTCAGCCAAGATTAATATATCCTGCAAGATTATCCTTCATGTCGGAAAAAAATGATTAAAATATTTTCAGAGAAACAAAACCTGAAAGAATTTGCCAACACCAGAACAGTTCTACAAGAAGCTCTGAAGAGAGTACTGTTCCAGGGAGAACTAAAGAATGAACAGCTAGAAATAAATGAATAAATGGTAACCAAGACAATGGCCAATTTAAACGTCAGAACAATTCCAGAAATATTGATAATAATATTGAATGTTAATGGATTAAATTTTCCAATCAAGAGACACAGAGTGGCTGAATGGATAAAACAGAAACCATCTATCTGTTGCATACAGGAAACACATCTCATGAATAAAGACATATATAAACTAAAGGTGAAGGATTGAAAAAAGGTTTTCCATGCAAATGGGAACCAAAAAAGAGCTGGGATAATGATTCTAATTTCTGACAAAATAGGCTTTAAAACAAAAGATGTTGGAAGAGACAAAGAACAGCACTATATTTTAGTAAAAGGTTCAATCAATCAAGAAGGTATAACACTTAAAAATATCTATGCACATAACAAAGGAGCACCCAAATACATGAAGGAAAGACTGTTAGATCTAAAAGGAGAGATAAACTGAAAACTCGTAATTGTTGGAAGACCTCAACATCCCCCTATCCCCTCTAGACAGATCATCTAGACAAAAAAGTAGGTGAAGAAATAAAGGATCTAAATGATACCATAAACCAAATGGACTTAACAGACATCTATAGAACTTTACACCCCAAAACCATGAGATACAT
The DNA here is from genome assembly GCF_000334495.1 of Tupaia belangeri chinensis. NCBI lineage: Eukaryota > Metazoa > Chordata > Mammalia > Scandentia > Tupaiidae > Tupaia > Tupaia belangeri. The sequence goes on along the minus strand of NW_006159853.1, from coordinate 655,045 downwards.
TTTTTTCTCACACCCACGTGAAACTTTTTTGAAGATTGATCACACGACAGGGCACGAGACAAGTCTCTACAAATTCGATGGGGTAGAAACTATAACCAGCATATTCTACAACCTTAATGAAATTACACAAATACATGGAAACTAAATAACTTACTCTTGAAAGACTTAAAAACTAATGAAGAAATAAAGGCTGAAATCAAAAGATTTGTGGAAGCCAATGACAATGACGACATGAGTTTCCATAATCTTCCAGACGCTGCTAAGCAATCATAAAATGGAAATTCATAGCAATTAGTGCACATAAGAAGAAGACAGAAAGAAAGAAAATGGATCAACTAACATTGTGACTCAGAGACTTGGAAAAGCAAAAGCAAAAGAAACCAAAAATCTCCAGGAGAAAGAAAATAATAAAGATATGAGCAGAAGTAAATGAAATAGAAAATAAACAAACTATACAGAAAATAAATTAAAGTAAAAGCTGACTCTTTGAAAAGATAAACAAAATTGATACACCACTAGCAAGACTTATTAAGAAGAGAGAAAGGAACCAGGTAAATCAAGTCTGCAATGAGGCAGACAATATAAAAAACAGACATAGTACAAGTACAAAACATCATTAAAGGATATTATGAACAACTCTATGTCAAGAAACTAAAATTCTGTATGATAAGGACAAAGTTCTGAACAAATACAATCTACAAAGTTTGAGAAAGGAAAATGTAAAAAGTCTGATTAAGCCCAAAACAAGGCAGGGGGTTGAATCAGTAATAAACAAACTCCCACCAAAGAAAAGCCTTGGTCCTGATTGCTTCACTGATGAATTCTACAAAAGTTTTAAAGAAGAGCTAGCCCCCATACTGCTCAAGTTATTTCTAAATATCGAAAATGGTGAATCTTTCCCTCATTCTATGAAGGCTGCATCACACTTTGCCTAAAAACAGATAAGGACAAGACAAGAAATGAAAACTATAGACCAATATCTCTGATGAATATAGATGCAAAGATTCTCAACAAGATACTAGAAAATCCTATCCAACCACATAAAAAAATTATACATCATGATCAAGTAGGCTTTATTCCAGGGATGCAAGAATGGTTTAAGTTATGCAAAACCATAAATGTAATACTCCATATAAATAGAAAGAAAGATTAAAACTATATGATTATATCAATTGATACAGAAAGCATTTGATAAGATACAATACCCCTTCATGATCAAGACTCAGCAATATCAGCCTAGAAGGGTCATTTCTCAACACAATAAAAGCTATGAAAAACCCACAGTAAACATCATCCTGAATGGAAAAAAGTTGAAAGCTTTTCCATTAAAAATGGGTACAAGAGAAAGATGCCCACTTTCTCCACTCCTTTTCAATAGAGTAATGGTAGTCCTTGCCAACACATTCAGAAAAGAGGAAAAAATAAAAGGCATTCAAATAGGAAAAGAAGAGGTGAAACTCTCTCTATTTGCAGATGACATGATTGTATACATAGAAGACCCAATGGTATCCATGAAAAAACTCTTGGAAGTAATACATGAATACAGAAAAGTTGCAGGATATAAAAGTAACATCCAGAAATCTATAGCATTTCTATATACGGACAACAGGCAGACTGAGATAGAACTGAAAAAATTATTCCACTTACCATAGCCACAAATAATATAAGATACTAAGAAATAAATATAACAAAAGAAGTTAAAGACCTTCACAAGGAAAATTATGGGAAGCTAAGAAAAAAAATTGAAAATGACACTAAAAAGTAGAAGGATATCCCATGTTCCTGGATTGGAAGAATTAATATAATCAAAATGACAATCTAACCCAAATTAATCTACAAATTTAATGTAATGCCAATCAAAGTACCAGACACATTCTTCACAGATCTAAAAAAAGACAATCACAAAATTTGTCTGGAATCATAAAAGACCCTGTATTGCCAAACCAATCCTGCACAAGAAGAGTGGAGTGGGTGGAATCTCACTCCATGACCCAAAAACATACTACAAAGCTATAGTAATCAAAGCAGCATGATATTGGCACAGAAGGGGTTTCCACATGCAGAAAGATGAATCTGAACCCCTACCTCTCACCTTTGACAAAAATCAAGTCAAGGGGGATAAAAGATATAAACCTAAAACCTCAAAGTATAAATCTGCTCCAGGAAAACATTGAGGAAGCTCTGGGAGACATTGGGGTAGGCAAAAACTTCTTAAATAAGACTCCCAAAGCAAAGTTGATAGTCCCCAAAAAAGACAAGTTGGATTACATCAGACTAAGAAGTTTCTGCATGGCAAAAGATACAATAATTAGTGTGAATCAACAGCCTTCAGAATGGGAAAATATTTTTGTAAACTATGAGTCAGATAAGGAACTGATAACCAGAATACACAAGGAACTCAAGCAGCTATTCTGAAAAAAGATGATCAACCCTATTAAAAGATTGGAGAACGAGTTGAAAAAAAAAAAAAAACACTCTCTAAGGATGACATTCAAATAGTCAAAAGGCACATGAAAAAGTACTCAACATCCCTCATTGTAAGGGAAATGCAAGTCATAACAACAATGATATATCACCTAACCCCAGTCAGAATGACTATGAGAAAAAAAAAAAAAGAGCATTTCTGGGGGGGTGTGGGGAAAGGGGAAATCTCTTTCACTGCTGGGGGGCATGTAAATTGGTCCAGCCACTGTGGAGAGCAATTTGGAGATTCCTCAAAAATCTACAAATAGAACTACCATATGATCCATTAATCCCACTCCTTGAATCTAACCAAGGGACAGAAGAATACTTCATTGGAAAGGTGCATGCATATTGATGTTTATTGCAGCACAGTTCACAATTACTAAGACATGGAACCAACCCAAATGCCCATGAACAGATGAATAGATTGAAATACTGTGACACATATACTCTATGGAATACTATTCAGCTATAAAAAACAAGACCATGGCTTTTGACAGAAAGTGGAAGAATATGGAAGATTTACTGCTGAGTGAAGCAAGCCAGGCTATGAAGGAGAGACATTGTATGTCCCTACTTAATATATACCGAGTGTCTGCATTCTATGACTGAAACTGATTGACTAAAGGCTATAGAAACACAGTAAATGGATGTGAATACCTGATATAGTATGTGTGAAAGCATAGAGTCTGAGGAAGGTCATTTAGAAGAAAAATAGAGAGGCAAATTATTAATGGGACAAAGAAATGAGGTATTATCTGTTGAAGATAATTTTGTAGTTTTATCAACTATACAAGGGAAAAATGTTCACAAGTTGGAATATTCACTTTGTAAGTTAAATAATGTGATTGAATGTATAAAACAAAATGAAAAAATATAAAAAATAAAGTATGTGGTAAAAATAATAAAAAATAAATAAAAGGCATTGAAATAGGAAAAGAAGTGGTGAATCTCTTTTTACAGATGTCATGATTACATACATAGAATACCCAATGGTATCCATAAAAAATTCCTGGAAGTAATACATGATTATATAAACTTGCAGGATATAAAATCAACATACAGAAATCTAGAGCATTTCTATATACAAACGGCAGGCAGACAGAGACAAAACTGAGAAAATTCCATTTACCTTTGACATAGCCATAAAAAGTATAAGATACTTAGCAATAAATCTAATCAAAGAAGTCAAAGACTTCCACAAGGAAAACTATGAGAAGCTAAAAAAGGAAATGGAAAATGACACAAACAAGTGGAATGACACCCCATGGTCCTTGATTGGAAGAATTAATATAATCAAAATTACAATTTTTCCCAAATAAATCTACATATTTAATGGAATTCTAATCAAACTACCAGATATTTTCTTCACAGATCTAGAAAAGACAATCATAAAAGACAATGATAAAAGACAATCATAAAATGTCTGGAATCATAAAAGACCCCATATTGCCAAAACAATTTTGCACAAAAAGAGTGGAGTGGGCAGCATCTCACTCCCTGACCCAAAAATATGTTACAAAGCTGTGGTAATCAAAACAGCATTGTACTGGCACAGAAACAGATATGTGGACCAATGGAACAGAATAGAGTTTCCAGAAATCAATTCCCAAACATACAGTTAACTGATTTTTGACAAGTGGTACCAGTCAATCCAGTGGGAAAAGGAAAACCTCTTCAGCAAATGGTGCTAGAAAAAAATGGATATCCACCTGCAGAAAGATAACTCTGAACCCCTACCTCTTATCATTTACAAAAATCAACTCAATGTGGATCAAAGATCTAAACCTAAGACCTCAAATTATAAAATTACTCCTGGAAAACACTGAGGAAACTCTGAGAGACATTGGGGTAGGCAAAAACTTCCTACAAAACACCTCCCCCAAACATAGTCGATAATCCCCAAAATAGACAAGTTGGATTACATCAGACTAAGAAGTTTCTGCATGGAAAAAGACACAGTAATTAGCGTGAATTGACAGGCCTCATGATGGAAAAATATTTTTGTAAACTATGTGTCAGATAATGAGCTGATAACCAGCATAGTCAAGGAACTCAATCTGCTGTCCCAAGAAAAGATGATCAACCTTATTAAAAGATGTGATAATGAGTTGTAAAAAACACTCTCTAAGGATTACATATGAATCACAAAAAGGCATATAAAAAATGCTAAAGATCCCTTCTTGTAAGGAAAATGCAGATTAAAAAAAGCAATGAGCTACCACCAAACCCCAGTCAGAATGACAAGGATTAAAAAACAAACAAACAAACAAAAAACAATAAATGATAAGTGCTATTGTGGGAGTGGTGAAAGGGGAACTCTCTTACACTGCTGGTAGGAATGTAAATTAGTCCAGCCACTGTGGAGAACATTTGGAGATTGCTCAGAAATCTACAAATAGAACTACCATAGGATCCAGAAATCCTACTCCTTGGTATATATCCAAAAGATAGAATAATTCTTAATCAGAAAAATGCTTGCACATCTATGTTCATTGTGGCATTATTCACAATTGCTAAGATATGGAACCAACCCAAATGCCCACAAACAGATGAAGGGATTGAAAAACTGTGGCACATACACTCTATGGAATACTACTCAGCCATAAAAAACAACAAGACCCTGACTTTGACAGAAAGTGGAAGAATGGAAGATTTTCTGCTGACTGAAGCAAGTCAGGCTATGAATGAGAGACATTGTACATCTCCACTTAATATATACTGAGCATCTGCACTCTGTGACCAAATCTGAATGGCTAAAGGATATAGCAACAGTAAATGGTTGTAAATACCAGATGTAGGATGGGAAGAGGGTGGATGAAGAAATAGAGTCTTAGGAAGTACATTAAGGAGAAAAATAGGGAGGCACAGCATTAATGGGACAAAATACAACATTTCTTCATAATTATGACTCTCAGTAAAATCAGCATAGACGGATTGTTTCTCAGCATAGTATAAGCCATCTATGAAACACCTATAGCTAACATTATACCAAATGAGGATAAATGAAAAGCTTTTGCACTAAAAACTGGTACAAGACAAGCATGCCCACTCTCTCCACTCTATTCAATATAGTACTGGGTAAACCATGCAATACTAAGGATATCCTAGGGCCAAAGCATCACAAAGTGAGTATAGATATACTTTTGTTTTGTTTCCAATAGTTCTTAGCAAGGAAGGAGCATCATATGAGAATAGTAGGATGGGGTAATTGTGAAATCTCTATAGAAGAATGTCATTGTGGATGTTCTCTTTTTCAGAACAAGCATGTAAAAAAGTACCCTATGTGTATTTTTTTAGACCACAATTTAATTCCATACTTTATGACATACTATAAAAAGCTGAATAATTCCTCTTGGTAAGGATATTTGTTTGTAAGTTCCAGGAAATAATAAAAACGAACTGAAGAAGGTTTCCAGAAAGGATTAAGAATGCTGTTTAAAACGGCCATGACTCAGCTCTTAGGTATTGTAGGTGTTGTGTATACCTTTCAATGTCCTAGGAATTTTAAAAGCAAGATATATTTTTCTAATTGCAGTCTACTTTAATTATTATTGTTCTCTTTGTCACAGTTAAAATCAGTGGGAGTTACAATTTGAGAAAAAAATACTACCCAATAAGAATGAATGTAGATGGCTAAATAATTCTTACTCAGTGTGCTTTATAATGAAATGGGGACCTTGTAAATTGTCATTTGCCAATAAAATGTCATAAGTGGTAAAATATATATATATATATATATATATACATATAT
>NW_006159853.1:645640-648045 GCF_000334495.1 Tupaia belangeri chinensis | reverse complement strand
TCAACTATATATATATATATATATATATATATAGTGGCATTATTCATGATTGCTAAAACTTGGAGTCAACCCAAATGTCCACAAACAGACGAATGAATTGAAAAAGTGTGGCACATATATTCCATGGAATGCATTATTCAGCTATATAAAATAAGACCCTGGCATTTGATAGAAAGTGGACCAACACAGAAGATTTATTGCTGAGTGAAGCAAGTCAGGTTATGAAAGATAAACATTGTAGGGACTAGCAGTTAGCATAATGGCTACGTCACTGGACTCTCATGAAGTCGACTGTGGTTTGAGTCCCAGACCCGGGGGCTTAAAACTCATGCCCCAAGAGGAGAATGGAGGAGAAGGGATTGTGGCATGGCCATCAACCAGGGGGGTGATTTCTCGCTTTCTGTCTCTCTCTGTCTTTCTGGCAAGAGCACGTTCCCTATAAAAAAAACCTCTCCAAAAAATTAAATTAAAAATAAAAAAATTATGTCATAAATAAAAAAAGAAAAGTGGGGAATGAAGCAAGAGCACCTCCATTTTGAACTCCTCTCTGTATTGGAAACATTTTTCTGATTTTTTCCTAGAGCAAACAGTGTGCTTACATTCTTGCTATCTTTGCTAAGTAACCCGAAATGCCCTACTTTAAAATGTTCCTTTGTGAAGTACTTATCAATCACCATACCCCTTGCCCTGAGCCATGAAGACCATTAAGATTCCATTGTATTTGTGAAAGGATTGGAAAGTCTCCAATCCTAAAGATGCCCCTGGAAAAAATGCCTAATTTTGCATCTGTACAAATGCTTCCACAAGGTCAGCCTTTCTACTTGTCACCTCCCCCTCCTCAATAGTTCCTGCTCCAGCCACATAAACTCAAATGTGTTTTTTGCCTTTATAAGCCCCATTCTCTCTACATTCAAGGCAGTGGAGTCTTTGAGAGACATCAGTCCCCCCGCAGTCAAGAACTTAATCAATAAAGTACTATAATTTGGCTAAATCTGAATGTCCTCTTATTTCTTGCTGATTTGACTAAAACACCTTTAAAGTCTTGAATAGACTTAATAAGTGATTTGTAGTTCGTCCTAAAATGGGATGAACACAGTTTATATCTCCAAGTAGTTGTTGTAAGGAATTGAGGGTAAGTTTAGTTGGAATATTTGATGTTAACTCTAAGGCCTAATAGTACGTGCTCCAACTGTCTACCCAGGATATTGCCAAGGAGTTTTTAGTTTGACCTTTTCAGGGGCTATTTTTAAAAATTAATTAATTAATTAACATTTTAGCACATCTTTACAGTATATATTTCTTCTTCCAATGCAAAAAGCATGCGTGTCAGTCAAGGCAAGGATATTGCTATGTATATTATTATCAGCAAATAGCTTCTTGGTTTTTGTCAATTAAGCATCCTTTTACTGGTTTTTATCCTTTCCCTTTCTCCTCCCTCCCTTCCATACTAAACTTTATTTTCACATTTTATTGATTCACAAAAGATCTGCAAGTATGGACAAACATAGAATCTAGTGACAAGTGCACTGTAATATTTTTATGAAATAATCTTTTTTCTTCTCTCTCCATTCCCCCTTTTACTAAAGAGAGGTATGAATGACATATTTTCAAAAAAAAATTAGGTTAAGCTCAATTTGGTCTGTTATTTGCCAAAAAAAACCATCAGAATTCAATTTCTGATGCAAGGCAACAGATACTACTATATTACTTTACATATGAAAATAACCATTCTGCCACAAAATAAGAGTGCTCACAAATATTTTCCAATTGTAAAGGGGTTAGGAAGAGAGAAAAGTTCATGTTTAAATTTTAAAAATTCTTTAACAAATTGCTGAACCAAACAACTCAAAAGAAAACCAAAACACTTAAATCTGGAAGACAAAGCATAGAAGAAAATTAGAAATGGTTTAGAAAAAAGTCATAGAATTCTATTTCATCAGTACAGTCTCAAATAATCTCCTTTGTTGAATTTGCAGTGTTACTGTGGTCTGATCTTTCTGCTAACATTCAACATTATAATTGATATTTCAGAACGTGTCCCTATTATTAAGTTGGTCTTTCTCTTGGTCATTTTTGTTCTTATTTGTCTGTCTTTAATTTTCCTGATATAGTGCTCTCCAGAATTTCTCAAAGAGCTGGTCTGATGTTGGCAAATTCTTTCAAGCTTTGTTTATCTGAGAATGTTTTTTATCTTTTCTTCCCACACGAAGGATAATCTTGCCAGATACAGTATTTTGGCTTGAAATTCTTTCCTTGCTTGCATTGTTTCCAACGAGAGGTCCAATGTTAGCCTGATGGGATATCCTTTGAAAGTACCGACATTTTTTTCTTGCCAATTTTGGTATCTTTTTTTTTTTTTTTTTGAGAGGTTTTCACTATAGGGCACGTGCGCTCGCCAGACAGAC
>NW_006159853.1:642928-645562 GCF_000334495.1 Tupaia belangeri chinensis | reverse complement strand
CCTTCTCCTCCATTCTCCTCTCGGGATCTTGGGCACGCACGCACACGTGCCCGGTGTGAGTTTTAAGCCACCGGGTTCGGGACACAAACCACGGTTGATTATGTGGGAGTCCAGCGACATAGCCATTACTAACTGCTGGTTCCCACCAATTTTGGTATCTTATCTCTGTTTTTGGTTTTCATCAATCTGGTTATGATGTACCTTGGAGAAGATCTTCTTGGGTTGATTCTATGTGGGATCCTTTATATTTCTTGGATCTGGATATTTAAATACCTCTATAGGTTTGGAAAGTTTTCTTTCAGGATTTCATGGAATAGATTATCTGCACCTTCTGGGATACAAATGATCTGGATGTTTGGGTATCTAATGGTATCTAGTATTACTCACTTATTATTCTCATTTTGGGGGGTTAATTTTTCTGTCTTTTTGGTAAATTTTTATAGGTCAAGGGTTCTATCTTCTACATCTGAGATTTGATCTTCTGCATGATCTGATCTTTTTTTAATACTTCACAGGGACGTTCTGATTTCCTGTATTATGGCCTTCATTTCTAACAATTTTGTTTGATTCTTTTTTATGGTGTGTGTTTCCTCTTTCAGATCATGAAAGAACTTTCTCACCTCCTGGAACTTGTCTCTTTTCTCCCACATCTTCCGAAGTTCATTTTCTCTCTTCTTTTACATCTCTGTTAGCTTTGTCATGATGAATATCCTAAAATCTTTATTTGACATATACAGAAGTTCCCTTGTACTGTCTGTGGATGATGAAGAGCTGCTCTTTCCCCTTATGGGAGAGATATTTTCTTGATTTCCCATATTTCTTGTGCCTCTGTGGTGGTGGTTTCTTGCCCTCTGATGATGTATACATTACTTCCTATCTAGTTTTTCACTGGGTGTTGGGCCAGAAGAAGTGGTTTGGGGCAGAGGAGTTTTTGGGTTACAGGGGCAGGGAAAGCCCACCTGGAATGCACACGGATTCTGGCTTTTTGCTGGGTGTTGGGCTAGAATGAGGGGTTGGGAGAAGAGGCTTTTTCCAGTTAAAGGGTCAGAGAAAGCTCATGTCAGAGGCACATGTATTCTGAAACCAGCAAGAGAAAAGAGAGGTCAGAGGCAAGAGACAATACCTACAGATTAAAAAATATATATAATATATATATATAATAGAGGTATTTTTTGAGAGAAAGGTAGAGGGAGAGACAGAGACAGAAAGAAGAACTCAGGGGCTATTTGTAACCCATGAAATTTAGTAGTTTGCTGGATGTGTTTATAAAGGGCCATCAATTGTTCCTCTGTAGAGGTTGCAAGAAGAATATCATTTATATAATAAAAAACAAGAGTGAGGAAAGGCTTTTCTTGAGAGAAGTAGGGCCTGATGACTAGCATGGATGTGCAAATAGTTTCCAACTGAGGGTATTTCTATCCTTTGGGTAGATACGCAGGAATGAAATTGCCGGATCATATGGTAGTTCTATTTGTGTGTCATTTTTAAAATTCTTTTATTTTTAAATCTGTTTTATTTTCTTTTAATTTCTTTTATACATTCAACCATTATACATCACTTAGCTTGTAAAGTTAATTTTCCAACATGAATACATTTCATACCACTACAGTTGGGGATACTATACATGTTATCATCAATAGATAATAATCCATTTCTGTGTCCCATAAATGTCTTGCCTCTCTCTTTTTCTCCTTAATGTCTTTCCTCACACGCCCCTCCTTCTCCCACTCTCTTTTCACACTGTATCCAGTATCTATAACCATTTTCCATGTTTCTATATCCTCTAATCTTTCAGTTTCAGCCAAAGTGTGGACAGTCAGTATATATTAAGTGGAGACATACTATTTGTATTCACCCACACTGTAGGAGAGTTCCCATTTCACTGCAGCCTCACCAGCACTTATTATTATTTAAATCCTAACCATTCTGACTGGAATTAGGTGGTATCTCATTTGGTTTTAATTTGCATATCCCTTATGATAAGAAATGTTGAGCATTTTTTTCATATGCTTTTTGGCTGTCTGTATGTCTTTTTAAGGAGTTGTCTAGTTATTTTGCCCATCTTATAATTTGGTTGATCATTCTTTTTAGGTAAGCTACTTGACCTCCTCATATATTCATGCTATCAGTCCCTTATCTGAGGCACAGTTTGCAGATACCTTCTCCTATTTTGAAGGTTGCTGATTATTCCTTTTGCTGAGCAAAAGCAGTCTGACCTGATGCAATTCAACTTTTATTGGAGGGGGCAGTTGTTTCTCGTGTTTTAGGGGTCTTATTTAAGAAGTCTTGGCCTGCTCCAATGTCACCCAGTTTTCCTTGTGTTATCCATGAAAAGTTTTGTAGTGTGAGGCCTTGTGTCTGATCCATTTTGAGTTGATTTTTGTCAATGGTGGAGATAGGAGTCCAGTTTCTTCTTTCTTCAGGTGGATACCTCATTTTTTCTAGTATCATTTGCTAAAGAGATTTTCTTTTGTCCCCCCTTCCCAAGGTGGGCTAGTGCCCATTGTCAAATATCAGTTGACTGTATGTTTTGGAGTTTATGTCTGGGATTTTTAATATGTCCCATTGATCCACATTACTGTTCTTGTGTTAATACCATGCTCTTTTGATTATCACAGTTTAGTAATATATTTT
>NW_006159853.1:642613-642916 GCF_000334495.1 Tupaia belangeri chinensis | reverse complement strand
CAGTTTAGTAATATATTTTGTGGTCAGGAAGAGAGCTGCCTTCTACTCCACTCTCATGTGCAGTATTTCTTTGGCAATACAGGGCTTTGTATAAATCCAGCCAAAGTCTGTTATTATTTTTTCTAAATCTGTGAAGAATATCTCTGGTAATTTGAATGGAATTGAATGAAATCTGTAGATTAATTTGGGTGGGATTGTAGTTTGATTACAATAATTATTTCAATCCAGGAACATGTTATGTCTTTCCACTTTTTTTTGTGTCATTTTCAATTTCTTCTTTTAGTTTTTCATGTTTTTTTTTTT
>NW_006159853.1:634052-641558 GCF_000334495.1 Tupaia belangeri chinensis | reverse complement strand
AACTGTAGTTCTATTTGTGTGTCATTTTTAAAATTCTTTTATTTTTAAATCTGTTTTATTTTCTTTTAATTTCTTTTATACATTCAACCATTATACATCACTTAGCTTGTAAAGTTAATTTTCCAACATGAATACATTTCATACCACTACAGTTGGGGATACTATACATGTTATCATCAATAGATAATAATCCATTTCTGTGTCCCATAAATGTCTTGCCTCTCTCTTTTTCTCCTTAATGTCTTTCCTCACACTCTCCTCCTTCTCCCACTCTCTTTTCACACTGTATCTGGTATTTTTTCAGTTTCAGCCAAAGTGTGGACAGTCAGTATATATTAAGTGGAGACATACTATTTGTATTCACCCACACTGTAGGAGAGTTCCCATTTCACTGCAGCCTCACCAGCACTTATTATTATTTAAATCCTAACCATTCTGACTGGAATTAGGTGGTATCTCATTTGGTTTTAATTTGCATATCCCTTATGATAAGAAATGTTGAGCATTTTTTTCATATGCTTTTTGGCTGTCTGTATGTCTTTTTAAGGAGTTGTCTAGTTATTTTGCCCATCTTATAATTTGGTTGATCATTCTTTTTAGGTAAGCTACTTGACCTCCTCATATATTCATGCTATCAGTCCCTTATCTGAGGCACAGTTTGCAGATACCTTCTCCTATTTTGAAGGTTGCTGATTATTCCTTTTGCTGAGCAAAAGCAGTCTGACCTGATGCAATTCAACTTTTATTGGAGGGGGCAGTTGTTTCTCGTGTTTTAGGGGTCTTATTTAAGAAGTCTTGGCCTGCTCCAATGTCACCCAGTTTTCCTTGTGTTATCCATGAAAAGTTTTGTAGTGTGAGGCCTTGTGTCTGATCCATTTTGAGTTGATTTTTGTCAATGGTGGAGATAGGAGTCCAGTTTCTTCTTTCTTCAGGTGGATACCTCATTTTTTCTAGTATCATTTGCTAAAGAGATTTTCTTTTGTCCCCCCTTCCCACGGTGGGCTAGTGCCCATTGTCAAATATCAGTTGACTGTATGTTTTGGAGTTTATGTCTGGGATTTTTAATATGTCCCATTGATCCACATTACTGTTCTTGTGTTAATACCATGCTCTTTTGATTATCACAGTTTAGTAATATATTTTGTGGTCACGAAGCGAGCTGCCTTCTACTCCACTCTCATGTGCAGTATTTCTTTGGCAATACAGGGCTCTGTATAAATCCAGCCGAAGTCTGTTATTATTTTTTCTAAATCTGTGAAGAATATCTCTGGTAATTTGAATGGAATTGAATGAAATCTGTAGATTAATTTGGGTGGGATTGTAGTTTGATTACAATAATTATTTCAATCCAGGAACATGTTATGTCTTTCCACTTTTTTTTGTGTCATTTTCAATTTCTTCTTTTAGTTTTTCATGTTTTTTTTTTTGTAGAGGTCTTTTGCTTCTTTGGTTAGGTTTATGCCTAGATATCTTATATGCTTTTCTGGTTATTACAAATGGAATTGCTTTCTTCTATTTTACCTCAGTCTAGTCATTGCTGCTGTATAAAAATGTTTTAGATTTTTGTATCCTGTCACTTTACTATATTCATTTATCACTTCTGGGAGGTTTCTTTCATGGATTCTTTTGAGTTTTCTGTGTAGATAATCATGTCATCTGCAAATACAGATCATTTCTCTGTTTACATTGGTAGGACTTCCAGTACTATATTAATAAAGAGTGGATAAAGTGGGCAGCCTTGTCTTATTCCACTTTTGGTAGAAAACTTTTAGCTTTTTCTCATTCAGTGTGATGTTAGCTATGGGTTTGTCATAGATTGCTTTTATTATGTTGAGAAATGTCCCTTCTATGCCAATTTTGCTGAGTTTGAATTATGAAGGGATGTTGCATTCTATCAATATTTTCTTTATCAATTGATGTGGTGGGACTAGCAGTTGGCATAATGGCTATGTCGCTGGACTCCCCTGAAGTCTACTGTGGTTCAAGTCCCAGACCTAGTGGCTTCAACTCATGCCAGGCACGTGTGTGCCCAAGATTCCAAGAGGTAAATGGAGAAGGGATTGTGGGAAGGCCAGTCCCCCCCGGGGGGGATGGCCATCCCCCCAGGGGGGTGATTTTTTGCTTTCTGTCTCTCTCCGTTTTTCTGGCGAGCGCATGTGCCCTATAGCAAAACCTCTCAAAAAAAAATCTTTATCAATTGATATAAACATGTGTTTTTTAACCCTTCTTTCTGTTAATATGGCATATTACATTTATGGTTTTGTGTATGTTGAATCATGCTTGCAATCTCGAATAAAGCCTACCTAGTCTTGGTGTATAATCTGTTTAATGTATTGTTGAATATAATTTGCAAGTATCATGTTTAGCATTTTGGCATCTATATTCATCACAGATATTGGGTTGTAGTTTTCTTTTTTTGTTATGTCTTCGTATGTTTTGGGGGTGAGGATTATAGGGGCTTCATAGAATAAATTTGGGAGGGTTTCTTCCTTTTGGGTCTTTAGAAATACTTTGAGTAGAATGGGGGTTATCTCTTTAAAAATTCTATAAAATTCAGGAGCAAAACCATCAGGACCAGGGCTTTTTTTCCATTGGGAGGTTGTCACTGATTCAATTTAATTACTTGTTATTGGTTTATTTGGACTTTCTGTGTCTTCTTGTTTCATCATTGATCACCAGGTTTTCTTGTTTGTTGGTGTATAGTATCATAATTTGTTCTAATGATCTTTAGTATTTCTGTTCTATCTGTTGTAATATTGCCTGATTTATTGCAAATTTGCTTTATCTTCTTTCTCTCTTCTTAATAATGGCTAACTAATAGTGTAACAATTTTATCTTCTCAAAGAGCCAGCTAATGTTTTCATTTATGTTTTTGTGTAGTTTATTTATTGTCTATTTCATTTGTTTCTGTTTGAATCTTTATTATGTTTTTTAGAGCATATATTTTTAATTTTCCTGATGTGTGTCATTAGGTAGTCTATTTGCCACATTTCCATCCTTTTCTTATTTGCACTAACTGATGTGAACTTCACTCTTATGACTGCTTTCGCTGTGTCCCATAGATTATGGAAACATATGTATTCATTATCAGTGGTTTGAATAAGTATTTTTATTTCAGTCTTAATTTCTTCAATTGTAGTGAAGTCATTAATGGATAAGTGGTTTAGTCTCTATATGTTTATTCATTTTTGAGTTTTTTAATTTTTTTCTGAAGTCAATTTTAAGTTTTCTTCCATCATGGTCAGATAGGATGCTGGATACAGTCTATGCCTTTGAAAGTATAAAGGCTTGTTTTGTGCCCTGTCGTGGTCAATCTTTGAAAAGGTTCCAAGAGGGAGTGAGAAAAATGTCTATTTTATGATTGTTGACTGGAATGTACTAAAGATGTCTGTCAAGTTCATTTTATTTATGAAATCATTTAGATTGTGTATCTCTTTGCTTATTGCTTGTCTATATGATCTATCTAAAGGAGATAGTGGGTTATTGAGATCAGCAATGATTAATGTGTTGCAGTCTACCTCTCCCTTTAGATCTAGCAGTATTTCTTTCACGTATGTGTGTGTTCTCCATTTGGGTGCAGGTATTTATGTGTTATATCTTCTTGGTAATGATCCTTTATAGTACTATATAATGTCCTTCTCTTTTTAAACTTTTGTCTTAAAGCCTATTCTGTCTGGTATCTGTATCATGACATCAGTCGTTTAAAATTTTCATTTGAATGGAATATCTTTTTTCATACCTTAATTTTCATTCTATGTATGTCTTTATTCATGAGGTATAGTTTTTGTAGGCATTAAAGAGAGAGTTTCTGTTTTTTATTCATTCAACTGGTGTGTGTCTTTCAATTGTATAATTTAATTCATTAACATTCAACATTATTATCAATATTTGCAGAATTACCCAGCCATTCTGTTAGCCATTATCGTTTTTTTCTTACATCTATCTGTCTCTCTTTAGTTTTCATGATATATTATTACTTTTAGTATTTCTGAAGAGTTGGCCTAGTATTGTTGATTTCTTTCACTATTTTTATATCTGAGAGTAATCTTTCCATTCTTCCCATTTGAAGGTTAAGGTTTCTGACTGTAGTATTTTAGGTTGTAGTGTTTTTATTTTAGTATTTTGAATATGCTTTCTCATTCTTTTCTTGACTGTATTGTTTTGGTTGTGAGGCCTGATGTTAGCCTAACAGGATGACCTTTATAAGTGACTTGAAGTTTCCCTCTTGCCATTTTTAGAATATTGTCTTTGTGTGTGATTTTGACCAATCAGTGTATGATGTGCCATGGAGATGATATTTTCATATTGATTCAATTAGGGTCTTTTATATTTCTTTGGTCTAGATATTTGAATAATTCTCTAGATTTGGGAAGTTTTCTGCAAGTATTTTATAAAATAGATCTTTATGCCTTTGATTCTTCACCTTCTGGAATACCTATTTTTTTCAGACATTTGTAGATATAATAGGGTCTAGTGTTTCTTGTACGGCATCCTTAATTTTTTAACTTTTTAAAATTGTTTTTGGTGGTTTTATCTTAGGGATGGATTTTGTCTTCCTGCTCAGAGATTCTGACTTCTTTTGGGCCTAATTACATGAATATGAATTGTACATCCATGTGTGGAAGAATACAATTGGAGAACAGTGGTCTAGGCAAGATTTTCTAAATAAGACTTCAAATGCAGAGGCAAGGACAACAAACACAGACAAGTTGGAATATATCAAATTTAAATTCTTTTTCATGTCAATAGAAATAATCAATAAAGTTAAGAGAAAACCTGTAGAACAGAGGAAAGTGTTCATAGATTATACCACCAATAAGGAATTGATAATCAGATTATATAAGAAACTGAAAAAGCTCAGCAGTAATAATAATTATCCATATAAAAATGGATAATTGGGGACCAGCAGATAGTGTAATGGTTACATCATTGAACTCACATATTAGTCAACTGTGGTTTGAGTACTGGACCTGATGGCTTTAAACATGCTGGGCATGTGTCCATGAGTGCCCAAAATCTCAAGAGGATAATGAAGGAGAAGGGATTGTAGCATGGCCATACACCCTGGTGGTGATTTCTTGCTTTCTCACTCTCTGTCTCTCTGTCAAGAATGCATGCCTTATAGCAAAAATCTCTAAAAAATGGATAATCAATGTGAACAGACAATTCTCTAAAGAAGAAATGCAAAGGACCAATAAACACATGAAAAAATGTTTAACATCACTAATCATCAATGAAATGTAAATAAAAACCAGAGTGAGGAAAAGAATCACCTTTCATTAGTAAGAATGGTTATTGTTGAAACTTGTCTTACCCCAGTCCCTGTGTCATAGAGACATCTGCTCCCAGATGGCCTTGCTGCTGGTGAGTCATTTGTGGCTGGGAGGAGTGCTGCAGAGCATAGCTCATTGCATCCTCCACATGCCTTGGAATCTCAGGTGTGTTCATTGGGACTTGGAGAAGCCTCTCTTGCCCTGCCTCATGCTTCATTCAGACATCCGTGCCAGTGAGGGTCCTGGTGGTACTGAGTGGCATGGACACTAAGTTGCAGAGAAACTGGTTTATTTCCTGCCACATGGTTCTAAATTCTTAGACCTCAACGTTTTCTGAAGACCACTTCTCACTTCCTCAATTGAAGCTCAGCAACTCAGACCCTTGTGCACCTGTTCTTTAGAACCTAGGAGAATTTTGAACTATCCAAGTCCAGAGACAACAGTGCAGGTTGCAGGGTGAGCATCAGAGAGGTAGAGAAGCAGGGAGATCACCAAAAACCTCCTCCTTCTCACATTTGAACATTCAGAATTAACTTGAAGAATTTAAGAAGAAGCATATAATTCACTTGATGACTAGAAACCATCACAGAGACACAAGAAATATGATAAACCAAGAAAATAGCACTCCTCCAAGAGAAAATATTAATTCCTCATCAACCACAGACAATACTATGGGACTCATGAAAATTTCAGATAAACAATTGAGAATATTTATAGTGACAAAACTAAATAAGAGGAAAGAGAAAAGAGATAATGAACTCCAGGAGATTCAAGGGAAAATAGATAAAATGCTCCAGGATATGACGAAGTCCTTTCATTATTTGAAAGAAGAAATAAACTCCATATGAAAGAATGGAATAGAATTGTTAGAAATGATGAGTTTAATACAGAAAAACAAAACCTCTCTTGAAAAGCAAAGTAGATAACGTAGAAGATTGAATCTCAAAGCTAGAAGACAAAAACTCTGACCTAGGAAAAAAATATCAAAAATACTGAAAAAATAACCAAGAAGAATGAGAACAAAATATGAGAAATACTATATACCGTAAAGTTCCCAGACATCTGGAAAATTGGTATCCCAGAGTGTGAAGAAAATAATAAGGTCATAAATAATCTCTTGCATAAAATCCTGGAATAAAACTTTTCAAAAATTGAAAAACACAAAAAATTTAGACTCCCGCATAGTCGACCGCAGTTCGAGTCCCGGTCCCAGTGGCATAAACTCACCCCGGGCATGTGTGCATGCATGCCCAAGATCCCAAGAGGAGAATGGAGGAGAAGGGATTGTGGCGTGGCCATCCCCCCGGGGGGTGATTTCTCACTTCTGTCTCTGTCTCTCTCTGTCTTTCTAGCGAGTGCATGCGCCTATAGCAAAAAACTCTCAAAAAAAAAAAAGCTAGGAAAAAAGTAATAAAAATTCTAGCAGAAATAAATAAAATAGAAAATAAACTATAACGAAAATAAATTAAAGCAAAAGTTGATTTTTTAAAAAGATGAACAAGATTGACAGAGAGTTTAGCAAGACTGATTAAGAAGAAAAGGAGCAAGATTAATCAAACATGCAATGAAATAGGCAATATTACAACAGACACAATAGAAATACAAAATATCATTAGAAGATATTACGAACAACAAGTTGAACGAAGCAGAGCTGAAGAAAGGAATCACTTTCACCATAGCCACAAGGTGCATAAGATACCTAACTAAGAAACTCAAAGACCTTTATAAAGAAAACTATGAAAATCTTAAAAAAGATATTGAAAGTGACATAAAATAGTGGAAGGACGTCCCATGCTCCTGGATTGGAAGAATTAACACAACCGAAATGGCAATTCTACCCAAATTAATCTACATATTTAATGCAATTCCAATCAAAATACCAGAAATATTCTTCACAGGTCTAGAAAAGACAATCATAGAATTTGTTGGGAATCATAAAAGACCTCGTATTGCAAAAGCAATCCTGCACAAGAAGAATGGAGCAGGAGGCATATCAGTCCCTGATCCCAAGATATATTACAAAGCTGTGGTCATCAAAACAACATGGTATTAGCATAAAAACAGACATGTGGACCAATGCAAGAGAATAGAGACCCCCAAAATAACCCCCAAAGCTTACAGTCAACTGATCTTTGACAAAGGATACCAGTCAATCCATTGTGAAAAGGAAAACCTCTTTAGTAAATGGTGCTGGAAAAACTGGGTATCCACCTGCAGAAAGATGAAACTGAAC
>NW_006159853.1:625798-631789 GCF_000334495.1 Tupaia belangeri chinensis | reverse complement strand
CGAACCGCTGTTGACTACGTGGGAGTCCAGCAACATAGCCATTACACTAACTGCTGGTTCCCACCAGATGATTATCTTGAGAAAGACTTTGAAGGAAGAAAAAGAGACTGATTTTTGCCTCCAGATGGTAGGTCACATAATACTTGGTAGGCATGGCTGAATTGAGAAGGTTTATGTGTTACTAGAGTGCTGGGCATATGCTCTTCAACAATTTAGTAGTTGACATGTAAATATTTTCTCAAAAATATTGAAAACCATACTATTTCTGCTGTTATAGAGTCACAAACAAAATTATACAAAATTATAAGAAATATTTTGAACATTATCTTTAAAATTTAGTATTTTGAAATTTTAAAAGTTGCTTATTAACTGTCAAGAACTATGGAGTAGGAGCAAAAATTTTTTGATATGTAAAGTAAATGTTTATGGAAAAAAGTAAAAATTAATTAATTAGCTAATTAATTAAAACAAGAATTTGTCTAGGATCATAAAAGATCCTGAATTGTCAAAGGCAATTTGTAGAAGAGTGGAATGTGTGGAATCTCACTGCCTTACCCCAAAATATATTACAAAGCTGTGATAATCAAAACAGTGTGGCACTGGCACAAAAGAAAGAGGTGGTCCAATGGAACATAATGAAGACTCTTTAACTAAATCCCAAAATATAAAGCCTACTGATTTTTTTAAAAAATTATTTAATCTAACTTTTTTTGTTTATTTTAATTTGATCAGAGTCAAAAAGTGTGCGTGTGTGTGTGTGTGTGTGTGTGTGTGAGAGAGAGAGAGGGGGAGAAGAGAGAGAGAGAGAGAAGCTGAGAAAGCAAGCTGCCAGGTCCATGAATTGAACCACTTTTGGCCATGTGGGAGTCCAGTACCCTTACCCCCCATACCAACTGGTAGCCCCAATAGCCAACTGATTTTTGACAAAGGATATCATTCTATTCAGTGGGAAAAGGAAAACCTCTTTAGCAAGTGGTGTTGGAAAAACTGAGTATCCACCTACAGAGTGATGAAACTTGACCCCCATCTTTAAACCATGAACAAAAATCAACTGAAAATCAATCAAAGATCTAAACCTAAGACCTCAAACTATAACCAGTCATCATCCAGCTAGTCTTTGGGTCCACTGTCTTGACTTGTCTAGTCTTTCTCAGTCTTGTTTTTATCAAGATGGTTCAGGGACAGTCGTCAGTCTGTTTGTCTAAATGTGCTCCCCTTAACTGTTTTCTAGATCACTCTCAGGACTTTGACACGGGGCCAAGGGTTATGATGTATCTCTGTGAATTATCTTATTAGTGTCAAAGTAATCCCAGGGAAATTGGCTCTTATAATCCTGATGTGTGTGTGCATGTATACATGTAATATGTCATGTTATATACTGTATGTTGTATGTCTGTATGAAAAAGGCCTTAAAGAATTCTATTCAATTTGGTTTATAACAAGAGCGCTCATAAAAATTGGTTTAAATGCTTTTCAAGTTCGTATAACTTTAGCAAATGATCTGGTTTCAAATGCAATGAAAAAAAGATTAATAAGTGAAAGTTTTCACAATTTCCAACATATATTTTGTCTAGGCTTTTATTAACAACATCATGTTTATCTTAATATGGTTGGTTTAATAAAACAGCTAGTGTTGTATATTGCTTTTTCTGTTTTTTAGTTTTAGTGCTAACAGAGGATTTTTGACCTCTAACTCTTGGATGTTTACAGAGGACCCCGAAACATCAGAAAGGGAGATGTTAAACTAATTAGGCTTATTCTTTATATGTTAGATAAAGATGGAAAACATTGTCCAATTAAGTAATTCTGATTTTCTTGACATTGTATTTAAGTTATATGTAAAAATATGTTATGTATTTGTATGTCTATATATGTATTGTGTTCCAAAATAATTTGAAATTCCCAGGAATTAATGATGAAATATTTATCAATCATGTGGTAAGTTATTATGTTAAACTGGTTTCTAGTCAAATTTCTTTGTCGGTTATGAATTTTTGTCAGAGCATTAACTATGGCTATAATCCTAATGTCATGTCCTTAAGGAAATTCACAGAAAGAGTGGAAAGAGAATGTACTCTTACAAGTACCGGTTTCTAAAAATCTAATCACTTAACTGGGTAAAATTTTCATTTTTTTATGTAAACTGATTGTTTTTCTAAACTGTTAAGCCAAAATTAACCAAAAAAAAAGTACAAAATGTTTGACAAAATTACATGTTAAGTAGCCAATGCAATACGCCCTACTTATAAAGGTAAAATTGATATAAAAATATAAATCTAATGTTAAACATAGACTCATGGGAGCATTGCTGCCTGGTTCTTTCCAAGTCCTCCTTCTTCTTCTTTTTTTTATTTCATCATTTTATTTCATTTTATTATTTTTTATTTCATTTTCTTTTATACATTCAATGACATTATTATTTGACTTACAAAATAGATATTTCAACAGGTGAATGTTTCTCCATATTACAGTTGATAAAACTACAAAATATCTTCAACAGATAAAACCACATTTCTTTGTGCCATTAATGCTTTGCCTCCCTAGTTTTCTTCTAAATGTCATTCTTCAGACCCTCCTCTTTCACACACACTATATCTGATATTTACGTCTATATACTGTGTTTCTATATCCTTTGGACAATTACTTTCAGTCATAGAGTGCAGACACTTGGTGTATATTAAGTGGAGACATACAATCCCTCACCTTCATAGCCTGGCTTGCTTCACTCAGCAGTAAATCTTCCATATTCATCCACTTCCTGTCAAAAGCCAGGGGTTTTTTTATGGCTGAATAGTATTCCACTGAGTATATGTGCCACAATTTTATTTTCCTTTTTTTTTTTGAGATCTAAGGGAAGTTTTTATTTTTTATTTTAATTTATTTTTACATTTTTCACAATCATTTACTTTATATATCAAAAAATTTTAACTCATACTCCATAGTTTTTAGAAGTTAACAAACAACTTTCAAAATTTCAAAATATTTCTTATAATTTTGTATAATTTTGTTTGTGACTCTGTAACAACAGAAAGAGCATGGTTTTAAATATTTTTTGAAAAAGTATTTATCTGTCAACTACTCAAATTGTTGAAAAGCAAATGCCCAGAACACTAGTCACGCATAAACCTCAGTTCAGCTCTGCCCAAGTGTATTTTGTGATATACCATCTGCTAGCAAAGATTAGTCTCTTTTTCTTCCTTCAAAGTCCTTCTCAAGATAATTCTCTGGTGTGGTTGCTCTTTTGCAATCTCTACTGATTACAATGCTGGGCTGGAAAAGTCCGGGGTATTTTGTGTAAATTCTTTCATATATCTTTTCTAATTCTCTCTGCCAGGTAGAACTATTTATGGTACCAGGCCATCTTTCTAAGAGCTTCTGTTAGCTTACTTGAGATCCACCTTAGTTTCATAGTTTTATAATTAATCTTCAAAATGACATTCCAGTCAAAGCCCTGTTTAATGAGTATTTCTGATTTCTGAATTAATGCAACAAGCATTATTGAACTTATGCAAATAACACTTTTCCCACAAAATAACAATATTCCCAAATATTTTCCAATTCCGGAGGGATCAAGAAGAAAAGTTTATATTTACATTTTAAGAAAGAAACAAGAAAAATATTTTAACATATTGCTTAACCTATCAACAATGGAAAAGAAAGTAAACTGCTTAAATTGGGAAAAGAAAGCATAGTAAAAAAAAATCAGTAATGTTTTACTCAAAAGTCATAAAATTCTATTTCGACAGTTCAGTCTTATGTTCAAACTCTCTTCTGTTGAATATGCAGTGTTGCTATGGTCCAATCGTTCCATTTAAATCCTGGGAGTTAACATTCTATGTTGTTAGTGATATTTCATGTCCATAGTATTAAATTGGTCATTTTCTTGGTTGCCTTTTGTTCTGTGATTTCTGTATGTATCTTTAGTATCATTAGTCAAGCACTCCTTTTAGAATTTTTTGAAGAGTGGGTCTGCTACTGGCAAATTCTTTCAAGTCTTGTTTATCTGAAAATATTTTTATTATTTCTATCTATATGAAAGATAATCTTGCTGAGTATAGCATTCTTGGTTGGAACTGTTTTTCACTTAACACTTTGAATATATTTTCCCATTCTTTCCTTGCTCACATTGTTTCTGATGAGAGGTCTGAGATTAGCCTGATAGGATAACCTTTATAAGTAACCTGATGTTCCTCTTTTGCCAATTTTAGTATCTTGTCTTTCTAGATTTGACCAGTCTGGCTATGATGTTCTTTGGAGAAGATCTTCTTGGGTTGATTCTATTAAGCGTCCTTTGTATATCTTGGGTCTGGATATTTGAATGCCTCTTTAGACTTGGAAAGTTTTCTTCTAAGATTTTAGGGAATAGCTTGTCAATGCTTTTATTAGTTTCCTCACCTTGTGGGATACCAATTATCTGGATGTTTGGGCATTTAATGCTGTCTAATATTTCCCGTATAGTATTATCATTTTGGGGGGTTATTTTCTGGGGGTTTTTTGGTTGTTTTTTCTAGATCAGAGGTTTTACCTTCAACATATGAGATTTGATTTTCTACATGAACCAATCTACTTTTAATACTTTCAAGGGAATTTTTGATTTCCTGAAGGGCAGCCTTCATCTCTAATAGCTCCATTTGATTCTTTTTCATGAAGGATCATGAAAGAACTTCAACATCTCCTGGGACTTGTTGTCTCTTTTCTCCTGCATCTTCTGGAGTTCATTATCTCTCAGCACTTGCATCTCATTTAGCTTTTTCCATATGAATATTCTGAAGTCTTTATCATACATTTCCAAGAATTCTACTGTACCGCTTGTAGATGATGAGGTACTGTTTTTTCCCTTACAGGAGAGACATTTTCTTTGTTTCTCATGTTTCTTGTACCTCTGCAGTTGTTTCTGGTCAATCTGTGATGAAATTTCTCCTCCACCAGTGCTTGTCTGAACATTTTGGGAGTCTAGAAGGTGGGTTTAGAGCATGGATTCCCTGAACACACCAGGACAGACCTCAGCTTTAAGATGGCTTCTCGTCTGAATATTTTGGGAGTCGAGGAATTGGGTTTAGAGCATGGGTTCTCCGAACACACCAGGACACACCTCAGCTTTAAAATGGCTTCTTGTCTGAATATTTCAGGAGTCTAGGAGGTGGGTTTAGAGCATGGCTTCCCTCTGTGCCAGTTTTTCTAGCTATTCATCTGTTTGTGGGCATTTGGGTTGTTTCCATGACTTAGCAATTGTGAATAGTGTCATAATAAACATCCATGTGCAAGCACTTTTCCAATTAAGAATTTTCCTGTCCTTTGGATAGATACCAAGGAGTAGGATTGATGGATCATATGGTAGTTATTTGTAGACTTTTAAGGAATCTCCATATTATTTTCTACAGTGGATGGACAAATTTGCATTCCCACCAGCATTGTAAGAGAGTTCCCCTTTCACCACACTCCCGCCAGCACTTATCTTATCTTTTTTTTTTTTTTTTTTTTTTTTTTTTTTTTTTTTTTTTTTTTTGCCTGGGTGTTGGGGGTTTCTTTAGCTATTTGTATGTCATCTTTAGAGAGTGTTTTTTTCAACTCATTCTCCTATCTTTTAATAGGATTGATCATCTTTTTTCAGAACAGCTGCTTGAGTTCCTCGTGAATTCTGGTTATCGGTCCCTTATCTGATGCATTGTTTACAAAAATACTTTCCCATTCTGAGGACTGTCTATTGACAATAATTACTGTGCCTTTTGCCATGCAGGAACTTCTTAGTCTGATGTAATCCCACTTGTCTATTTTCCTCCTTATAATTCTTGTTATTATTTTTTCTTTTATTGGAAAGGTTTTTGTAATAGGGCGCCTGTGTTTGCCAGACAGACAAAGAGAGACAGAGAGGTAGAAAGCAAGAAATCACCCCCCGGGGAGGATGGCCACATCGCAATCCCTTCTCCTCCATTCTCCTCTCAGGATCTTGGGCACGCACGCACACATGCCCGGCGTGAGTTTTAAGCCACC
>NW_006159853.1:624288-625675 GCF_000334495.1 Tupaia belangeri chinensis | reverse complement strand
TTTATTCATTCACTTATTTTTTAATTTGACCAGAAAGAGACAGAGGGTGAGAGTGAGAGCGAGAGGAAGTGAGAAAGCAAGCCACCAGATTCAGGACTTGAACCCCGCTTGGCCATGTGGGAGTGTCTAGCGCCTTAACCACCATGTCACCTGCTGGTCCCAAGTTAACATGCTTTAGTTATTCCTATTATTGGTCTTTAAATTTCATAAAATTGGGAGGATCTATGAGTAAGCTTGTTCCATTTTGCATTGGAAAAGTTGTTAAAACAAGTTTTGTTGCTATTGTCATTTGTTTGTACATGTTCATAAGCTACCAGTAAGTATATACGTATGTGGATATATGTAATTACATATATATGTGGATATATGTAATTCTATTTTTACAAGTTTAATAACTTCTCCAAACATAAAATTGGGAGGATCTATGAGTAAGCTTGTTCCATTTTGCATTGGAAAAGTTGTTAAAACAAGTTTTGTTGCTATTGTCATTTGTTTGTACATGTTCATAAGCTACCAGTAAGTATATACGTATGTGGATATATGTAATTACATATATATGTGGATATATGTAATTCTATTTTTACAAGTTTAATAACTTCTCCAAAAAATATCAAACTTTCCATGGTGGGATAGAAAAGATAAACATGGACAATTAGTAAAAGTTGGGCCTATGTATCTGAGACAAAAGCTAAAAACTCCTATCCGAGAACTTAATAGGGTTGAAGTCTCAGGGAAGGGGGAGAGAGAAGTTAAGGCTAGAGCTCCTGCTTGCCTCCTTCCTCTCTACCTTCTTGTACACCTCTTTCTCTTTGGTTAGGTCTCTTCCCCACTAGACTCTCCCCTTAGTTAAATAATCAAGAGGTCTACTAGAAAAATAAAATTTAGATTAAGACTACATTCTCCAACTAGGATTTTTATATAATCAATAAGACAGATGCCTTGTAAAACCTATAAACTGGGCTCTGCCCTCTTGGCACTACTCAGCCACTCCTTGCAGAATCTATTGGAATTTCATTTCACTTCTTAGGATAGGAACTCTTACCTTTTTTTTTGAGAGAGATTGTTTTTTGCTATAGGACATGTGTGTTTGCCAGAAAGACAAAGACAAAGAGATAGAAAGCAAAAAATCACCCTCCAGGGGGATGTCCATGCCACAATCCCTTCTCCTTCATTCTCCTCTCGGGATCTTGGACACACACACATGCACTTGGCATGAGTTTAAGCCACTGGGTCTGGGACTCAAACCACGGTCAGCTACATGAGAGTTATGCGACATTGCCATTACGCTAACTCCTGGTCCCTAGGAACTCTTATAATTCAGAACAGATATATATATATATATTTTTTTTTTTAAGATTTTTCCTTTAGGGGAACGTCGGCCGCCCCG
>NW_006159853.1:617913-624192 GCF_000334495.1 Tupaia belangeri chinensis | reverse complement strand
TGCCTGGCGTGAGTTTTAAGCCACTGGGTCCAGGACACGAACTGCGGTCGACTACGTGGGAGTCCAGTGACATAGCCATTATGCTAACTGCTGGTTCCCCAGATATATATTTTTAAACTTCTCAAATAACTCAAAAAAATGTTATAACAAATTGGCAAGGTACCTTAACCTTTGATTTAACTTTCACATAAATGGCAACCAGTAGTCACTTGTGGTAATCCTGAAGGCTGGGAACTTCTTTGAGGGCAGGATCTGGACACAGCCCAGATCAGAGCCTCTGCCTTGAAAGAAACTGTTTCCAGAGTGGTCAACTCAGGCATTAAACAATGTCCATGACTGACATCCTCATGTTTCCCACTGGGTCCTTGTCCCCAAGTGTGGAGCTTGTAACTAGAGACAGAATACACTGAGCTCTGAAGGGAGCTCAGGACTTTTGAAGTCCATGCTGGCCTTTGAAACTGAGAATTGATGGGGCCCAAGACCCCTAAAGCTCCCTGTGGACATCTGACAATCTCACTGGAGAGTGGTCAACTCAGGCATTAAACAATGTCCATGACTGACATCCTCATGTTTCCCACTGGGTCCTTGTCCCCAAGTGTGGAGCTTGTAACTAGAGACAGAATACACTGAGCTCTGAAGGGAGCTCAGGACTTTTGAAGTCCATGCTGGCCTTTGAAACTGAGAATTGATGGGGCCCAAGACCCCTAAAGCTCCCTGTGGACATCTGACAACCTCACTGGACAAGCCTCAAAGGACTCTTAAAGTGAATAAAATTAATTTCTGTCTAAATCAGAGGTTAAGGTTATTTTTTAAAGTACAGTCATACCAACAATGAAAAGTTCTTGTAGCCACCCCAGACTCTGTCCTCCTATCCTCGCCCTCCTACACTCAAGAAGAAAAACTGGCCCATAAATAGTGACCATTACCAATTGACAGGACAATAGTCCCTGAGGCCCTTGAGCAGGTCATCATAGAACAGGTATTCAGGCTGCTTGGACCAGAAACTGCACCTGTTGTCCAGGGAGATGACCCTTTCAGTCCTCCCCATACTCAACTTATGGACCAGGACCTAAGGACTTCTCCACAGGCAAGAAGCCAGCTGAGGGGGACAGCATGTCCCAAGGGGCCTTATCCCCCTTGCCAGTTTTTCTCCTCAAGCAATGGGATCCTCTGAAGTAGGTCCAGATGGTCAGCTCTCTATGGTTTATTCCCCTCTCTCTACTAGTGACCTGTAACTGGAAAAACCAGAATTCCCCCTTCTCTCAAAACCCACACATTATAGTTAATCTCTCTCCTCAAGATTATTTTCTTCACCCATCATCCTACCTGGGACGACTGCCAACAGCTCCTCTGGACTCTCTTTACCACTAAGGAGAGAAAATCCATGGGAAGGCTATAAGCTTATCCTGGATGCCAACAGCCAGCTCACTACTGACCCTGTCACCATCGAGTGGGCTTTTCTGACTGGTAGACTTACTTGGGATCCAAATCTGGACAGAGTCTCTGAAAGCTCTCCTGGTGACTCTTGCTGAGACCCACAGCCATTGCACGGCCCCTACAAAGTCTACACCACATTTCAGGCACACTTGACCCCACTGGGATGGATCCTGATCACCCCTTATGCTATCAAGGTTGTAAGAAAGTGTCACTGGATTCATTGCTCACACTTGAAGCCCACTGCCTGGCTCCCTGATGCCACTGCCTCTGGGACCCAGAGATGGGGACTTCAGCCTTCCTCAGATCACCTCAAGGTCAAAAATTGTGCTGACTTTCCTAATACTTCTTCTCCTCCTTCCCCCTGTCCTCCCCTCCCCACATAAACTTCCCTCTTACACCTAGGCCTCAATTCTATACCACCAACTCTGGGATCCTTAGGAACAGCCTGAGCCAGCTTTCCAAACGTCTTCTAGAGTGTGAGGAACACCACTCCTCTGAGGGTAATTGGTCTCCCTGTCTGACCACCCTTATCTTTACTGTTGTGGGTCCTGCCCTGCTTCTCCTCCTTGCCCTTCTCTTTGGCCCTTGCATCCTCCATTTTCCCATGAACTTTGTTCAGGACTGAATCCATTCTGTTAAGCTCATGGTTTTCTACTCCCTCTATGAGCTGCTCCCCTTCTCTGAATCAATTATTTGATTCTCCAAATCAGAAAGGGGGAATGTGGAAGGCTGCATATTAGATCTTGTACATGAACAACTGTTTGTCCATTTCTTTTTTCTTTTTTTTTGGAGAGATTTTCACTATAGGCCGTGTGCCCTAGCCAGACAGACAGAGAGAGACATAGAGACAGAAAGTGAGAAATCACTCCCTAGGGGGGAATTGTCACGCCGCAATCCCTTCTCCTGCATTCTCCTCTTGGGATCTTGGGCACGCACACACACATGCCCAGCGTGAGTTTTAAGCCACCGGGTCCAGGACGCGAACCACGGTGGACTACATGGGAGTCCAGCAACATAGCCATTACGCTAACTGCTGGTTCCCCTGTTTGTCCATTTTGTTCCTTTACCGTAACATGGCTGTCTGCTTCTGTAAACCTGCTTGTTCTTCCCATGGGAAAATAGCTTGTGCTAACCATATAGAAAACCACAGCCAGGAAGACATCCTGTACTTGTTACCGCCTTTGCTAACTAGCTTGAAACCCTTTTGTTTAGCAATTTAACTGCTTACATGGAAACCCCACTCCCCTCAGAAATAATTAACCTGCTTGATTCAGCTTCTGTAACTGCTTGCATTGAAACCCCTGGTAACAACCCCCCTATAAAAAGACTGCTCAAATTTTGGTCGAGGCTATAGTTCTGACTCTCAGTCCCCTCACCACCCCACTTGAGGCTCAGACTGTAGTCACTGACCAGCTAATAAAAACTCCCTTTAAACTTAATCTGGCTTTGTTGGTCGTTCATTCAGTGGCACTCTACAACATTCCCTAATCGTCTCTTTCAGGCAGAACTATTTATGTTGCCAGGCTATCTTTCTAAGGGCTTCTGTTGGCTTACTTGAGATCCACCTTAGTTCCATAGCTTTCTGATTGATCTTCATATATGACATTCCAGTCAAGGCCCTGTTTAATAATGAGTATTTACAATTTCTGATTCAATGAAACAAGCATTATTAAACTTATGCAAATAACCCTTCTGCCACAAAATAAGAATATTCCCAAATATTTCCAATTCAAGAGGTTTCAGGAAGGAAGAAAAGTTTATATTTCCACTTAAAGAAACAAAGAATAAAAATATTTTAACAAATTACTGAACCTATCAACAACTCAAAAGAAAGTAAAGTGTTTAAATTGGGAAGACAAACCATATTTAAAAAAATCAGTGATGTTTTACTCAAAAATCATAAAATTCTATTTCACAATTTCAGTCTTATGTTCAAACTCTTTTCAGTTGAATATGCAGAGTTACTGTGGACCAATCTTTCTGTTTAAATCCTGGGAGTTAATATTCAATGTTGTTATTGATATTTCTTGTCCCTAGCATTAAATTGGTCATTTTCTTTGTTGCCTTTTGTTCACTTATTTCTGTATGTGTCTTTAGTTTTCCTGGTCTGCCAGAGACCTGCTCCAGCTGGGGTGAGTTGAGGCTCATACACAGGAAGGTGACGCGGTCATTAAGAAATTCAGGCAGAGACCTCGATGCTCTTCAGCATGTTCTCAGTTGACTACAGTCAGAGCCAGCTCAAGACTGCAACCTCAATGGCTTGGAGACCTATGTATTTATTATTGAGAGAGTTTTACAGGAGTAAGAGGGATGAAGGGAAGTAAAAGAGTTTACTTTAAAAAGTAAAGTATTCAAAGCATAGGAACAATAAACATAAAACATGATGTCTGTTTTGTTTAGGTATAAACAGTCATAATACTCAGGAGGGAGTCCATTTGTCTGGTGCATTCTCTTCTTGGATCTTGATTACTGGGAAATGTCTTTCGGGTGAGGGGGCTTTCAGGAATCTTGATAATCTCAGTCCTAGGCCAGCTTGATTAATTCAGCCCCTGGCCAGCTTGAGAACTTCAGCCTCAGGCAGCGGATTGCTAGTTACAAAGACCTAGATAGAAATCCTATCTGTTTAAGTAAAGACAAGGTTAATATATGCTAAAGTGGACTATTTATATTATCTCTGGGGTAAGCAGCTTAACAACTGACCTAAAGGTTATTGTGTACTTGTGAACCTCTACGTGATGTTCTATACAATGTCTGTGGTTCGGGGAGTGGCAATCTTTCCTTGTCCTGAGACCAAAGATAACCCATGATCTTTGTTTGGGGTAACAGTACCTCACAGATGAGTCCCTGAGCCCCTCTCAGTTACTGAGATCATTTTACCAATTTAGTAGCTTTCCATTAACCCAAACTTTTCTAATGCTATCTATGTGATCCCCAGTAGGAGAAGTGAATGCAGCATTCTTTATTGACATTGTCCAGGTGGATGGGGTGAGTTTCATGGAAGTAATTCCCATTCACCACTGCCTTAGGGATTCGCATTCCTTCAGGATTATTGTAAAGGTTACAGGGGGTGTTATTTTACCCTTACAGGGTACTGGGGTACTATAATGACAGTAAAGCCCATGGCAGAGAGATTGAAAGCACAAACCAGTACAGCAACATAGTTGACACCTTGAGCTCACAGCTGCAGCCTTGCTTGCAGCTCTTCTCAGCCAAGCCTTGCTTAGACATGAGAGGCAGCTCCCCATGTTCTGCCTGATTTAGCTGCATGGGCTCCACCACTGGTCAAGCATTCCTTCCAGAACTTCTTGAAGAGTGGGTCTGCTATTGGCAAATTCTTGCAGGTCTTGTTCATCTGAAAATGTTTTTATCCTTCCTTTCCATATAAAGGATAATCTTGCCAGGTATTCTTGGTTGAGACTATTTTCCACTTAACATTTTTAATATATGTTCCCATTCTTTCCTTGCTCACATTGTTTCTGATGAGAGATCTGAGTTTAGCTTGATTGGATAACCTTTACAAGTAACCTGACATTTCTCTCTTGCTAATTTTAGTATCTTGTATTTGTAGATTTGACTAGTCTGGCTATGATGTGCCTTGGAGAAGATCTTCCTGGGTTGATTCTATTAGGGGTCCTTTGTATTTCTTGGTTCTGAATATTTGAATGCCTCTCTAGATTTAGAAAATATTCTTCTAAACCGATTATCTGGATGTTTGGGCGCTTAATGCTGTCTAGTATTTCTCATATAGTATTCTCATTTTTGGGTTATTTTCTTAGTTTTTTTTTTTTGGTTGCTTTTTATAGATCAGAGGTTTTGCCTGTAACATCCAAGATTCCATTTTCTGTATAGACTAATCTGTTTTGATCTCCTGAATGGCAGCCTTCATCTCTAATAGCTCCATTTGATTCCTTTTTATGGTGTGTATTTCCTCTTTCAGATCAGGAAAGAACTTCAACACCTCCTGGAACTCCTTGTCTCTTTTCTCGTGTATCTTTTGGAGTTCATTATCTCTGAACTCTTGCATCTCACTTAGTTTTGTCACTAAGAATATTCTGAAGTCTCTATCAGACATTTCCATGAATTCTACTGTACTGTCTGTGGATGATGAGGGATTGTTCTTTTCCCTTAGGGGAGAGATATTTTCTTGGTTTCTCATGTATCTTATGCCTCTACAATTGTTTCTGGTCATTCTGTGACAAAATGTGTCCTCCGCAGTGTTTTGTAATGTGGTATCGACAGTAAGATTAGAAATTCAGATTTATAAAAAGACATTTCTTCATTAGAGCAGGAGGTTCAATAAGCATTGAAGATTTCAATGACTCTAAAAGTATTCATATTCTTGGCTACTGTGCCCCTAGGCCTATCTAGACATTCAGTGTGTGTGGAGAGTAAAGCTTAGAGTAAGAAAGCAAGATTACAAAATATAAGCAAAAAGGAAAAAAACTAGAAGAATACTACCAAAAAAGAGTAAAAATGAATTTCAGGAGTATAGGAGATGGGTTTAGAGCATAGCTTCCCTGAACACACCAGGATACACCTCAGCTTTAAAATGGCTTCTGAAATTAACAAGTAAAAGAAAAGGCCCAAGGTAAGGAGAGGTGCTTGAAAAATTTAAAAAATAAATAAAAATGGAGACCACCAGGTCTGGGACACGAACCGCAGTCGACTACGTGGGAGTCCAGTGACATAGTCATTACGCTAACTGCTGGTTCCCAAAGTATACATTCTTAAGACTGTTAAAAGTTTCAAGTGTCTGCACTCTATGACTGAAACTAATGGACTAAAGGATATAGAAACACAGTACATAGATGTAAATACCAGATATAGTGTATGTGAAAGAGG
>NW_006159853.1:609997-617641 GCF_000334495.1 Tupaia belangeri chinensis | reverse complement strand
CAGCCATTACACTAACTGCTGGTTCCCCCAATTTTTTGATATGTAAAGTAAATGTTTGTGGAAAAATGTGAAAATAAATTTAAAAAACATTAAAAAATTAAAATTAAAAAGGGGGGAAAATGGCCTATAAAGGTAAATATGAGAGGTCTTCAAAAAGTGCATGGAAGGGACCAGCAGTTGGAGTAATGATTATGTTGCTAGACTCCCATGTAGTCGACCGCAGTTTGAGTCCCTGACCCGGTGGCCTAAACTCACACCAGGCACATGTGTGTGTGTGCCCAGGACCCTTAGAGGAGAATGGAGGAGAAGGGATTGCAGTAGGGCCATCCCACAGGGGGTGATTTCTCGCTTTCTGTCTCTCTTTCTGTCTCTCTTTCTGTCTCTCTCTCTGTCTCTCTTTCTGTCTCTCTTTCTGTCTCTGTCTCTCTTTCTGTCTCTCTCTCGAGCTTACGGACCCTATTATAGAAAACCTATACACGGATTACAATGTTTTTGTGTCAAAATAAACTCATACTTTAACCTCAAAGAAAAAAAAAGTTTTTTTCCCTGAGCCCCTCCCACCCACTCCCTACTGTCTATTTCTCTTTTATATAGCCTCTAGTATCTGTGCTTGCTCTCTCTACTAATATGTCATTGAATCTTTCAATTTGTCATAGAGTAAATATATTCTGTATATGCTAAGTTGAGACATGCAAAGTAAGCTTTTCATAATGTGGTTTATTTCACTTAGCATTACATTTTCTATATTCATTGACATAGTATCAAATGACAGAGTCTCATTGTGTTAATAGTTGAGTAGAATTCTATAGTGTATATGTGCCGTAATTTTTTCAATCCAACCATCAGTAATTGGGCACTTAGATTGATTTTATGTCTTAGAAATTATTAATCATGCTGAGCGACCAGCAGTTAGTGTAATGGCTATGTTGCTGGACTCCCATGTAGTCGACCACAGTTCGAGTACCAGACCCGGTGGCTTAAACTCACGCCAGGTGCATGTACATGCGTGCCCAAGATCCCAAGAGGAGAATGGAGGAGAAGGGATTGCAGTGTGACCATCCCCCCTGGGGGGTGATTTCTCGCTTTCTGTCTCTATGTCTCTCTCTGTCTTTCTGGTGAGTGCCAAAACCTCTCCAAAAAAAAAGGAAAGAAATTATTAATCATACTCAAACATGGATCTGCAAGTGTCTTTCTGACTTTTTTTCTATCCTGTGAATAAATACTGAGTAGAATTACTGGGTCATATATGGTAATTCTGCAACAAAACATTTAAGAAACCTTCATATTGTTTTCAACAATGGATATACTAATTTGCATTCCCATCAGTAGTGTAGAAGGATTTCCTTTTCATTTTTGTGTCAATTAAGTGTATTTTTCTCTGTCCCCAGCCTTTCCCTCCCTCTATTACCCACCCCATATTACCCCTATCATTATTACTACTTTTTAGATTTTTGTCATAGAGAGAGGAAAATTGACACATCATCTCCTAGGGAGGATGGCCATGCCACTACCCTTTCTCCCCCATTCTCCTTTCAGGGTTTTGGTCATTCATGCACACATGCCCAGTTCATTTTTCAAGCTGTTAGGTTTTGGACTTGAAGTGCAAATTTGGCCATATGTGATTAAGAACCTTAGCCACCATGTCACCTGTTGGCAAAGTGTTGAACATTTTTTCATGTGCTTTGTGACCATTCAAATGTCTTCCTTAGAGAATAGTCTGTTCAGCTCATCTACTCATTTTTTAGTTGGAGTACATGTTTTTTTGTGGGTGAACTATTTGAATATATAATCAGGTTAACAATCCCATAAATTAAACACAGTTTGGTGATATTTTCTTCTAGTCTGTGAGTTGTCTCTTCACTATAATTGTTGCATCCTTAACTGTGCAAAATTTTTATATTTGATGTAATCTTGCTAGTCTATTTTAGAAATTGATGCCTGTGCTTTAGGGGTGATATAAAAACATGACTGCTTATACCAATGTCTCCAAGTGTTCCCTTGTGTCTTCCACCAGTAGTTTTATGATTTGAGACTTTATGTTTAGGTCTTTTATCCATTATAAGTTGATTTTTCTTTTCTTTTCTTTTCTTTTTTTTCTTTTCTTTTTTCTTTTTTCTTTTCTTTTTCTTTTTTTAACAGAGATTTTTGCTAAAGGGCATGTGTACTTGCTGGAGAGATAGAAAAGAGAGATAGAAAGTGAGAAATCGCCCCACGGGGGAATGGCCACACCACAATTGTTTCTTCTCCAAGCTCCTCTCAGGATTTGGGACATGCATGCACATGTACTCAGTGTGAGTTTCAAGTGTCCAGATATGGGACTTGAATGATGGTTGACTACGTAAGAGTCCAGGAGTGTAACTGAATTGATCTTTCTTTTTTTTTTGAGAGAGAGATTTTCACTATAGGGCACGTGTGCTCACCAGACAGACAGAGAGAGACATTAGAGACAGAAAGCTAGAAATCACTCCCCAGGGGGGATGGTCACGCCGCAATCCCTTCTCCTCCATTCTCCTCTTGGGATCTTGGGCACGCAATGCATATGCACCCGGTGTGAGTTTTAAGCCACCGGGTCTGGGACGTGAACCGCGGTCAACTACATGGGAGTCCAGCAACATAGCCATTATGCTAACTGCTGGTCCCTATAATTCTTGTTATTAAGTTAACATGCTTTTTTATATAATTATTTATTGTATTTTATTTATTCATTCACTTATTTTTTAATTTGACCACAAAGAGACAACCTTTCTCATTCTTTTTGGTTCAATCTATGTATGCTGTATATGCCCAAATATTTGTCCATCTCATCTAGGTATTTTACTTCATTGTTGTATAGTCACTGATATTATTCTCTCATGATTGTATTTATGATATGTCTGTTGTAATATTGCCTGTTCCATTACTGATTTATTTACATAGTTCTTTTTTCTTTTTTTTTATTGGTTTGTCTAGCTAATTGTCCTGATTTTATCTCAAAAAAACCCAGATTTTTGTTACATTTACTTTTAAAATTGTTCTTATATTATTATTTCATTTTTTACTCTAATCATTTGCTTTTTTCCATTATTTTAATTTGTTGTTTGTTTTATTGTTGTTACTGTTGCTTTTCCAGTCTCTTCAGATGCACCATTAGATTATATATTTTTCACCATTCTGTTTTTTCTTATGAACACTAATTAGTTTAAACTTTTTTCTTATGGATTGTTTTCACTATGGCAGAGAATATGGAGAGTTTTGTGTTCATTACCAGTGTCAGTGAGTATTTTTTTCAGTCTAAACTTCTTTGGTAGTTTTAAAGTTGTTAAGGAGTAGTTTGAACAATCTACAGTTTAAAATTTGTAAGTGCTTTGTACCCTGTTATGCGGTCAGTCTTTGAAAATGTTTAAGTGGGGCTGAGAAAAACATGTATCGTATAGTTGTTGTGTGAAATGTTCTATAAATATCTGTCAGGTCCATTTGATGTATGGTATCATTTAGTTTCTCTCTCTCTCTCTCTCTCTCTCTTATTTATTTATTTAATATATATATAGTCTAGATGAACTGTTCAGTGGTGAGAGTGAGATGTTGAAATCCTCAATTAGTTTGTTGCAGTCTATTTCTTTCCTTAGATTTAGCAGTCTTTCTTTTACATATTTGGGTGTTACAGTGTTGAGTGTGAAAGTATTTATAATTGTTATATTTTTTTGATGAATTAATTCTTTTAGTACTATATAGTGCCATTATTTGTATATTTTACAGTTTTTTTCATCTTTAAGTCTATTTTGTTTGATATCAGTGTCTGATTATTTGTAGGTTTCTTTTCTTTTTTTTTTTTGAGAGGTTTTTGCTTTAGGGTACGTGCGCTCACCAGACAGACAGAGAGAGACAGAGAGATAGAAAGTGAGAAATCACCCCCCAGGGGGGATGGCCACACCACAATCCCTTCTCCTCCATTCTCCTCTCAGGATCTTGGGCATGCACGCACACGTGCCCGGCGTGAGTTTAAGCCACCAGGTCCGGGACATGAACCGCAGTCGACTACATGGGAGTCCAGCGACACAGCCATTACTCTAACTGCTGGTCCCTTTTTGTAGGTTTCTGTTTGCATGGAATGACCTTTTATAGCCTTTCACTTTCAATCTATGAATGTCTTTGTCAATAAAATGTGATTTTTCATAGGATATGCATAAAAGGCACCTATTTTTTATACATTCAGCTAATCTATGTCTTTTATCAATAATTGGGGAATTCAATACATTAGCATTCAATGTTGTTATCGATATATGAAAACTTTTCCTTGACATTTTTGTTAGTCATTTTCTTATTTGTTTTGTGTTTTCTGATGTGGTTTGTATCTCTTCCATTTATTTTTTCTGATGCAGTATTCTCTTATGTATTTCTTGAAGAGTTTGTCTAGTGTTGGTGAATTTTTTCACATTTGTTTACCTGGAAATTATTTTATTTCTCATTCTCATTTGAAGGATAATCTTGCTGGATATAGTATACTTGGCTGATTGTTTCTATGAATCATTATTTTAATTAAGCACAATTTTAAGATCTTAAAATATCTGAAAACTTTACTCGTAAATACCCCATTTATAATTATTTAAATTTCTTTTGACTATTATGTATTGATTACCTGCAAAAGCCCAAAAAAGTGTAGTCATTAATTCATTTTTCCTGTTACTTAGATATCTATTATGTAATATACACCACATAATATGCAAATACCAGATGTTTTATTAAACCAATCCTGTTAAAACAAATATGATGTTGCCTGATAAATAGAACCTTGGATAAAATATATGTTTGAAACTATGTTGGATACTGTGAAGATCTTCACTTATTAAACCTTATTATTATTATTTATCATTATTACTTATACATTCAATTGCTATATATCATTTAGATTGTAAAGAGAATAAATATTGCCATTTTTTTCTTTCCTGCATTGCTTCAGTTGACAGTTATGAGTTTAGTCTAATGGGTAACATTTGTAAGTGAGTTGACATTTTGCTCTTGCCATTTTTAGAATATTGTCTTTGTCTTTGATTTTAATTGATTTTTCTATTATGCTTCTTGGAGATCTTATGTGGAATCTATTTTTTTTTTAATTTGTATTTCCTGGATCTGGATGTCTGAATGTGTCTCCAAATTTGGAAAGTTTTCAGATATTTTGTGAATGAGATTTTTTGTGCTTTTATCTGTCTTTTTCACCTTTTGGTATACCCATTATGCAGATTTTTGGCCACTTGATGGCGTCAAGGATTTCTATATTTTTCTTATTTTCAATGGTTATTTTCTCATTCTTTTTGATAGCTTAAACAAAACAAGAAGTTTTGTCTTCAATATCAGAGATTCCTTCTTCTGCATGTTATAATCTGCTACTAATATATTCAAGGGACTTGATTTTTATTTTCTGTATTATATTCATCTTCTCCAGAAGTTCTGTGTGATTGTTTTTTAGAATATATATCTATTTCTGGAATTCCTATTTCATGTCATGAAATAATTTTCTCAGCTTCTGGAATTGGTTTCAATTTTCTCTTGCATCTCATTGAATTTTGTTATGATGAATTCTTTTTCTGACATTTCTGGAGTTTATTATATTTTATCCATTGTCGACCTGGAGTTATGGTATTCATTTGGGGGAAGATATTTTCTTGTTTTCTCATGTTTCTTGTGTCTCTTTGTTGATTTTTAGTTATCTGGTAAAATGTTAATTTCTTCCCAACTTTTGGAGTATTTTCTGTAATGCCAGTGAGGAAGAACAGCTGTGGGATGCAGGTATGTCCCTGGCAGTGTCTCAGATAGAGCTGGAGGTCAGTTGCACCCTCCAGATTAGAGCAGGATTAGAGCAGGTTTTGTGCAACCTGTACTTGTGACAATTCAAGGTGTTCCAGAAGAGTTGCAGTGTGGTTTACATCAGTTGGAGAAGAAAACCAATTCTACAGACTTAAATCTTATAAAAGGGAGAGTGTGGGCCTGCCCTGCCTATCAGAAAGGGGATACTGCCAAAATTCCTGTTGGAATGAGGGTGCTCTCTTTTACATGCCTTATTCCCTCTTGGTGGTGGAGTCTTGTCTGCATAAAGATCTACCTTCTGATTGGTCTGCAAGAATGTGTAACTCTCTTGCCAGCTTGGAGTGGGGTAGTGTAGCAGGTTTGATGTTTTTCTTTTGTTTGTTTAAAAAAATTTTGAGGCGGAGCTGGCAAGTGGC
Organism: Tupaia belangeri chinensis; assembly: GCF_000334495.1. Lineage (NCBI taxonomy): Eukaryota > Metazoa > Chordata > Mammalia > Scandentia > Tupaiidae > Tupaia > Tupaia belangeri. Next base: position 611,444 of record NW_006159853.1, on the reverse strand, counting down.
ATGGTGGTTAAAGGCACTGGACTCCCACATGGCCGACCATGGTTCAAGTCTCGGACCTGGTGGCTTGCTTTCTCATTTCCTATCTGTCTCTCTCTGATCAAACTGGAAAATAATAATGATAATAATAATAATAATGAATAAAGTAAAATAAAAAAATAATTCTTTAAAAAAAATTTTGAAGCTATGTGGTTTTGTACTTTCCTACAATGTGTGTTAACTTTGTGCCAGTTTCCTTATTTATCTCTGAGTGGGAGTGTAGGAACCCATGGTGGTAGTCTCAGGTTCAGAGTTTCAGAGCAATTCTTTTATTTCTCCTCTCTTTACAGGGTTCCTTCAATATTTTTCATTTGGTGGCAGTATTGCTCCACTGAAGTAAAACCATTTCTTCCCCTCACTCACCCTTTGTTTTTGAAAAACACATTTGAAACAAGCATATTTTACTTGAAAGAGGTATCTTCCATCTGGATCTAGGATTTGCATCTACTATTTCCTGGAAACTACTTTAACAATTCTCTGTCCAGGCTTTCTTGATTATATAAGAATGTAAGGTCAAGCAGATCTCACTCATGATCTCAGTTTCTTTTTTTGTGTATTTTTTCTTTTCAATATCTTTCCCCTAGTTATAAAATATACACCTGCTCATTGTAGAAAATTTGGGAAACAGAGAAAAGGGCTAAAAAAAAAAGTAAATGTCATCCATAATCCCATAAACAAGAGAGAGAGCACTGTTAGCAGGTTAAAACACGTTTCTCCAATAGTTTTATTTTAATACATTTTGACATAAGACATCTTATGGAACATGTAATATAACATTTTAGCTTTTTATTACTGATATATCTTATAAGCATGTTTACATGTTCTTTAAAAATTGTTTTAAAAGGGACCAGCAGTTAGCGTAATGGCTATGTCACTGAACTCCCATGTAGCTGACTGCAGTTTGAGTCCCTGACCCAGTGACTTAAACTCACGCCAGGCGTTTATGCGTGTGTGCCCAAGATCACAAGAGGAGAATGGAGGAGAAGGGATTGCAGTGAGGCCATACCCCCTGGGGGGTGATTTCTTGCTTTCTCTATCTCTCTGTCTCTCTTTGTCTTTCTGGTGAGCGCACGCGCCCTATAGCAAAAACTTCTCAAAAAATTGTTTTAAAAGATATAATTTTAAACTTTTAAAAAGTCTGTTTGTTAAGTTCTTTTATGAGAGAGAGAGAGAGATAAAGAGAGACATCCTCAACAGGGTATTTACTTGTTTCAACCAACCAGAACCATGAGCATACACACATACTCAGTATGCTCAGTGAGTTCTTGGGATATGAACTCAGGACCTTTTACCGTGTGGGCCCAGCCATGCCACTGTTGTGCCACTACCTGGCCACTAAAACATTTTTAGCTGTCTTTTTTTTTTTGGAGAGATTTTCACTGTAGGGCACGTGCGCTCGCCAGACAGACAA
>NW_006159853.1:609468-609971 GCF_000334495.1 Tupaia belangeri chinensis | reverse complement strand
GAAAGTGAGAAATCACCCCCCAGGGGGGATGGTCACGCCGCAATCCCTTCTCCTCCATTCTCCTCTCGGGATCTTGGGCATGCACGCACACGCGCCCGGCGTGAGTTTTAAGCCACCGGGTCCGGGACACGAACCACGGTCGACTACGTGGGAGTCCAGCGACACAGCCATTACGCTAACTGCTGGTTCCCTTTAGCTGTCTTTTTAATGCCTTTGAGATAATTTACCATATGATTAATATGCCATATAAATAATTTACCATTATTATTTATTCTGAGATGGGACACTTACATTGCTTCCTAAATACAAGTATTTTAAGTAGTATTTCTACCAAGCAAACTGAGCATTCTGTTGCTTCAATAGTCAAAATTCAACTCTGAAAACATAAAATGGGTCTTTGAAAAAGTTCATGGACAATGCATATTATGAAAAAAAACTATGTATGGAGTTTAAATTTCTTCTTTCTTTTCTTTTCTTTTCTTTTCTTTTCTTTTCTTTTCTTT
>NW_006159853.1:576496-609359 GCF_000334495.1 Tupaia belangeri chinensis | reverse complement strand
TTTTTTGAGAGGTTTTCGCTATAGGGCGTGTGTGCTCGCCAGACAGACAGAGAGAGACAGAGAGACAGAAAGTGAGAAATCACCCCCCCGGGCAGATGGCCACACCGCAATCCCTTCTCCTCCATTCTCCTCTCGGTATCTTGGGCACGCAGGCATATGCACCCAGCGTGAGTTTAAGCCACCGGGTCCGGGACTCGAACCGCAGTCAACTACATGGGAGTCTGGCGACATAGCCATTACTCTAACTGCTGGTCCATGGAGTTTGAATTTCTTTGGTACTAAAATAAGCTTGCACTTTAATTTCATTTTTTCACAAACTTTTTGAGATTCTCTTGTAAAAACCACCTAGCTTTTAAATATCTAAATGCTAAATTTGAGGTATTATTTTTATGTTACTCTCAAGACTCACATATTTAATGAAGAAGACAAATTCCTTTATTACTTTTTAGAAGCTGAAAAATGTTTTTAGAATTTTCTAACTGTGAAACATTTTAGCTATAAATTTTTGGAACTAATTTAAACAGTGCTGTGATTGGATCACACTTTCCCAAGAGGGTGCCAATCTATGGAACTGGCATCTATGTATATATTTGTAAGAGAAGTTGTTCTGCTCCTAGCGAAGAACAACTACCTGTCAATACTCAAGAGTCTCTTGATATGAGGGCTACCTTTAAGAGATGAGAAATTAGTTGCTAGTTGTCTGGCATCTGGAGCAGACACAGCTAATCAAAAAGTTTCATTTACTCTAGGCAAGCTGGAGTTTTATATTTGAGATATTTTTCCAAATTGAATTTTTAAAAAGTCCAAATTGCCAAGAATTCTGCTTCCAACTACATCATTTATAAAAATCTACTTAATCTTTCATTATTTTTCTATGTATGGTTCACAAAGTTCCACTCTTCACTCAGATTGCCTTCCCCAAAAGAGATGAAAGAATAGGTAGTAAGCAAAGTATAGGATTCCACTAGTACCAAAGCCAATTAGACTATCTGGAATACCTGGTACAATGGGAAGAGTATATCCCAGAAGAGTAGCAATGGAATTCAAAGTACCACTTAATAGTAGCCCAGATTGCATTCAATGTGCAAATAAGTATACCAAGTCACTTTAGTTCAACATTTACTTCTCTGATCTAGCTGTCTGTACCTCAGTCTTTCCTATGTCCTTGCTGAGTGAGGAACCCATTATTCTCAGACCATAGATGACATACATTCAGAGCTACTGTTACCAAGTATATTTTGAAAAGGTCTCTTTTTTTCTTCATATCATACATAGCTGAATAGAGTATTAATTATTTAGCTCCTATCTCCCTTTCTATTCCTTCAAATAAGCTCACATTTTATTGTGTTTTCAGGCTATCAATCATTGGAAAATTGCTGAAGGAAACAAAAATAGCAAATATGGGCATTTACAAAAGCTTAAGATTCTTATAAAATTACACAAATCCTGGGACCAGCAGTTAGCGTAATGGCTATGTTGCTGGACTCCCATGTAGTCGATCGCGGTTTGCATCCCAGACCCAGTGACTTAAAACTCACACCAGGCGCGTGTGCGTGCGTGCCCAAGATCCCGAGAGGAGAATGGAGGAGAAGGGATTGTGGTATGGCCATCCCCCCTGGGGGGTGATTTCTCGCTTTCTGTCTGTCTGGCGAGCGCACACGCCCTATCACAAAAACCTCTCCAAAGGAAAAAAAAATTACACAAATCCTGTTATTTTCTTCCTGGATACCTTTATTTAAATGTTACCCAAAAGTCTCATTGTACATTTGATTTTTTTTTTCTTCTTGGAATTTTCACTACATCTCAGGTACTCTTTTTTTTTTTTTTTTAAGAGGTTTTGAAATAGGATAGGCTTTTGGAATCTCAAATTCTTAATCTATCGTAGATTTCTGCCCTTTCCAGTCTAGACCCGTGAGTGGCGGGGGGTTTTTTGGCTACGCTGCAATCCCTTCTCCTCCATTCTCCTCTTGGGATCTTGGGCACTCACGCACATGCGCCCGGCATGAGTTTAAGCCGCCAGGTCCAGAACTCGAACCGCGTTCGACTGCATGGGAGTCCAGTGACATAGCCATTACGCTAACTGCTGGTCCCTCTTTTTAGATTATATAGACCTCTTTTTTTTTTCCAGTGAAGATTCACCTTGCTAGATTTTAAGTCTAAAGAGGCAGTAAAGCATAATGATCTAAAAGACATTCTTGCACACTATTGTCAGTTCAAATTTCAACTCAGCTAGGCTTTCAATATCCATGTGGTTTCGTGTAAGACATCTCAATTTTTTTGTACCTGTAAAACATAGAAAATAGATTATATTACTTCTACCTGACCTCCTATGTGTTAAATTTGGCAGTGTGAATTGTTATCAAGAAAGGTAAGAATATTATAAAGAGAGTGGAGTGGGCTACTAAAGCATGTCTCTAAAGGTTTTAGAGACAATTCTAAAAATCTTTTTTTTACATTAGTCATATTCTTTGACTTCCTATGCATCTCACATTCTTTTTCATCCAATTATTTGTTTAAAATTGTTTTACTTTTGATATATAAATATGGTAAAATATTAAAGATGATAAATATGAAAACTGAGACACAGTAGAATCCACATTGTGTACAAAAAGGACAATTTGTCACAGAGTAAAGCTGGAAAGAATCTAAATTTTATGGTCTGGCTTCAGTTTCTCCAAGAATTTATTAATCCAATCTAGAAAAATCCTTGAGTTAGTCCCAGGAAACTTAGTTCTTCAAAGTGGGGTTATTTGGCAGAACAGTAGTGTGGGTCAAATACTGAATATCTGACAGGAATATAATTGGATATGGACTGATGTATATTGTTTTTCTTTTTCAACCTATTATAACCAAAATATCTCTCTAAGTAACAGATCAAAGCAAAATACTTTATTGGGGGTGTATTAGTCATGGTACTTTAGTGATTTTAACAAAATTAAAAAGTAAGTTAACACAACACAATTTTATTTTAAACAGTACAATGTGAGTAGACAGGGTCAGTACTCTCTGTCATCATTCTCAGTTCATCCAGGTTGCATGAAGGAGAAAATAGGAACTTTATAAGCCCACGTTCTAGGAAAAACTAAATACCTAGAAAAGTCTAGGCTCCAAAATAAATGGTATCATTAACAGCAGTATCCCCGCCCCCCATAGGGCATGTGTGTTTGCCAGAGAGAGATAGAGAAGGAAAGTGAAAATTCATCCCTTAGGGGAGATGTACATGTCACAATTCCTTCTCCATTCTCCTCCCAGGATTTTGGGCACCCATGAACATGTACCTAGAATGATTTTTTTGGGGAGAGGTTTTCGCTATAGGGCACGTGCGCTTGCCAGATAGACAGAGACAGAGAGACAGAAAGCGAGAAATCACCCCCCAGGGGGGATGGTCACGCTGCAATCCCTTCTCCTCCATTCTCCTCTCGGGATCTTGGGCACGCACACACACGCGCCCGGCGTGAGTTTTAAGCCACTGGGTCAGGGACGCGAACCGCGGTCGACTACGTGGGAGTCCAGCGACACAGCCATTATGCTAACTGCTGGTTCCCCCCTAGAATGATTTTCAAGCTGCCATGTCTGGGACTGAAATCATGGTAAGCTATGTGGTGTCCAGTGCCTTAACCACCACACCCCTTGCTGGCCCCAGCAGTAGGAATCTTGATGCCGGTCCTAAACTATGCAGCAACAGTCTAGACTGGTTACCTTCACTTGGTGGAAAGCTGGAATCCCCCTTTACCATTATCCTGGGGATTCCCTTTGACCATTTCATGCATAGGATTTACAGTTTTCTGCACCCCAAATCTTTTTACTTCATCATTTACTACCCAATTTTGGTGGAGTTTCTATATGATGAATAGTTCATGGTAGTAATTTTTTTTTTTTTTTGAAATTTCATTCATTAGTTTGTTGGGGCTGCCATAACAGAGTACCACAAGTTGAATGGCTTAAACAATAGAAACTTATTGTCTCACAGTTCTGGAGGCTAGAAGTTCAAAATCAAGGTGTCAGCAGGTTTGGTTCCTTCTGAAGGTTGTGAACGAAAAACTCTTCATTGATCTAACTTCTGGTGGATTGGTAAAAATTTATGCCATTTTTTGGCTTGCAGGTGCATCACTCTGAACTCTGCCTTCATATTCACATGGAGATCTCACTGTATATGTGTCTATGTCCAATGATCTCTTTTTATAAGAATATCATCTATATTGGATTAAGGATTCACACTATTCCCAGTATTATCTCATCTTAACTAACCACATCTACAACAATCCTATTTCCAAATAAGGTCATGTTATGAAGTATTGAGATTTATGGCTTCGGCATATGAATTTGAAAGGGAAACAAGTCAACTTATAACATTTCACATATTAAAATGCTTTCATTGTACCCTAACTTTTTATGATCATAAAATTTAAGATTGGGGGTACCAGCAGTTAGCGTAATGGCTATGTCGCTGTCTCTGTCTGGCAAGTGCACGTGCCCTATAGAAAAAACCTCTCAAAAAAAAGTTTAAGATTGGAAATCATTTTCTTTCAAAACTTTGAAAGTATTTCTCCATCATTTTCTAGCTTTTTTCCCTTTTAAATATTTTCTATTTTAATTTTCCTTATACATTCAATCACATATGTCACTTAGCTTGCAAAGTGAATATTCCAACATGTATACATTTTTCACCAGTCCAGTTGAGAATACTTCACACATTATCTTCAACAGGTAATAATCAATTTCTTTGCCCATGTATGCCTTGCCTCTCTATTTTTCTCCTTAATGTCTTTCATCAGACTCTCCTCCTTCACCTTCCTTCTCCCCACTCTGTATCTCATATTTATAACCATTTTCTATGTTTCTATATCCTCTAGTCATTCAGTTTTGACCATAGAGTGCAGTCACTCGGTATATATTAAGTGGAGACATACAATGTCTCTCCTTCATAGCCAGGCTTGCTTCACTCAGTAGTAAATTGTCCATATTCATCCACTTTCTGTCAAAAGGCAGGGCCTTGTTGCTTTTTAATGGCTGAGTAGCATTCCATAGAGTATATGTGCCATACTTTTTCAATACATTCATCTATTCATGGACATTTGGGTTGGTTCCATGTCTTAGCAATTGTAAATAATGCCACAATAAACATCAATGTGCAAGCACTTTTTCTATTAAGGATTCTTCTGTCCTTTGGGTAGATACCAAGGAGTGGGATTGCTGGATCATATGGGAGTTCTATTTGCTATTTGTAGATCTTTGAGGAATCTCCATATTGTTCTCCACAGTGGATGGACAAATTTACATTCCCACCAGCTGTATAGTAGAGTTCTCTTTTCACCACACCCCTGTCAGCACTTATTATTTTTTGTTCTTTTAATCTCATTCTGACTGTGGTTAGGTAGTATCTCATTGTGGTTTTGATTTTCATCTCCCTTATAATGAGGGATATTGAGCATTTTTTTCATGTGCTTTTTGACTATTCATATGTCTTCCTTAGAGATTGGTTTTCAACTCATTCTCCCATTTTTTTTTAATTATTTGGAGAGGCTTTTGCTGTAGGGCAGGTGTGCTTGCCAGAAAGACAAAGACAGAGATACTGAAAGTGAGAAATCACCCCCTGGAGAAGAGGGCCACACTGCAATCCTCTCTCCTCCAGTTTTCCTCTTGGGATCTTGAACATGCATGCACATGTGAGTTTAAGCCACCGGGTCCAGGACTCAAACTGCAGATGACTACATGGGAGTCCAGCAAGATAGCCATTACAACAAAAGCTGGTCCCTCTCCCATCTTTTAATTGGGTTGATCAGCTATTTTCTGGAAAGCTGCTGGAGTTCCCTGTGTATTGTGGTTATCCGTCCCTTATCTGACACATAGTGTACAAAAATATTTTCCCATTCTGAGGGGTGCTTTTCCATTTTGCTGTTTTCTTTGTTGTGTAAAAACTTTTCCATCTCATTTGTTGTATAATTTTTATGTTGTTCCTATGCTTTTGATGTCATATCCAAAAAAGCATTGCCAAGACCAAAGTAAAATTTTCCCCTGTTCTCTTCAAGGTGTTTTATGTTTTCAGGCTATATGTTTAAATCTTTCATCCATTTTTAGTTTTGTTTGTTTCTGTATGGTGTAAGATAGGGTCCAATTTCATTTCTCCCACATGGATATGCAGCCATTACGCTAACTGCTGGTCCCATTACTGTGTCTTTTGCCATGCAGAAACTTCTTAACCTGATGTTATCTTATTTGTCTATTTTTGCAATTACTGACTGCTTTCGGGGTGGGGGTCTTATTTAAGAAGTTTTTGCCTATCCCAATGTCTCCCAGAGTTTCCCCAATGTTTTCCACCACTAGTTTTATAACTGGAGGTCTTAGGTTTAGATCTTTGACCCACTTTGAGTTGATTTTTGTCAATGGGATCTAGCTTCTAATATTGCTTATAGAGAAACCTAAAACCATTCTAATATCTGGTTTCTTTGTTTGTTTGTTTGTTTATTTTTTTCTAGAGGTTTTTGCTACTGGACACGTGCACTCACCAGAAAGACAGAGAGAGACAGAGAGACTGAAAGCAAGTTATCACCCCCCAGGGGGTATGGTCATGCTGCAATCCCTTCTCCATTCTCTTCTTGGGATCTTGCGCATGCATGCACACACACCTGGTGAGTTTAAGCCACCGGGTCCAAGACTCGAACAGCGGTCAATTACATGGGAGTCCAGCTAACTAGCCATCATACCAACTGCTATTCCCAATATCTTGTTTTGTTTTGTTTTTGTTGTTGTTGTTTTTTTAACAGATGATTGGTTTATATATTTCTAGACGTTTTAGTATATTTTATGTGAAAATATTAAATATGACTAAGATATTCTCTGAAAACTTGTAGTCGCCTTATTTGGTGTGGACCTATTTTCATTCATTGTTTTACATACTCTGTAGGCCATTTTGGTCTAGAATCTCATGCTTTTCATTAACGGGATGTTCTCTTGAATTTTTTTATACTTTGATAATTTCCCTGCTTCCATTTTTACTGTTTTCTAACACTATAACCACTGTGATATAGATGTAGATCTTCTGGACTGGTCTTTTAATTTGTTCTTCTTCTTTTTTCCTATTTCAGTTTATTTTATTTATTTTTAATTTCCTGGAATATTTCTTACTCATCTTCAAAACTTTCTATCAAGTTTTTCATTTTTTTTGCTATGATATTTTTAAGTTTTAAGAGTCTTTCTGGTAACCAACAGATGGCATAATGGTTATGTAACTGGGCTCCTACCTAGTTGACCTTAGTTTGAGTCCCGAACCCAGGGATATATAACTCATGCCAGGTGCATGTACATGCATGCCCAAGATACAAAGAGAATGGAGGAGAAGGGATTGTGGTGTGGCTGTCCTCCCTGGAGTGATTTATTGCTTTCTTTCTCTCTTTTTCTCTGAAGACACCTTTATTCAGTATCATGATCAGACTATTACATTTAGCAATCAACAGCATGGGTGCAAAAAAAAATCTACATTAAAACCCTTTTACCATCTGCCAAATTTGAGTTGGGGAGAATCACCTCTGGCTTCTAGAGGCTATCAAGAAAAATACATACTAGCAAGACTGTTTTTTTTTTTTTCATGAGGGATCTCGAGCTTGAATGTATTTATTATACTCTAGACCTAGCTGACCTTACCCAATAAATGCAGACAGTTACCAACATATTTTTTTCTATAAAGTGTATGTACTTGCTGGAGACAGAAACAGAGAGATATAAAAAAGAGAGAAAATATTTCCCAGGAGGAAATAGTCATTACAATCTCTTTTTTATGCTCCTCTTGGGGTTTTGAGTATGTATTCATGCATCCAGCATGCTTTTCAAGCTTCTAGGTGCATGACTTGAATTTCAGTTGGCCCTATGGGATCCAGCCACCTTAACCTTCATGCAATCTGCTGACCCAACAGTTCTCAACTTAATATGGCTCAACATAACTTTTTTAATTGCTAGAGGACATGTGCACTTGCCAAAGAGAGAAAGAACCTTCCAATGGGATGTGGTTATGTCACAAACCTTTTTTTCTTCACTTCTCCATTTCATCAGGATTTCAGTCACACACGGATGTAAACCTAGTGTGATTTTCAAGCTTCTGAGGCCAAGATTTGAACCATGGTCAGTCATGTGAAACCTTACTCCCTATACATGATGGTTAACACCTATGCTACAGGGTTGGTCTTAATGTTTTATTTTATACTGGCTTAAAAATACAAATGTACTTCAAGTATTCATACAACCATTCTGTTTTTCATTTTCAGTATAGTAATAATTACATTACATATTCAACACATTATTATAAAATACATTTAGGGTTAGATAATTTTGCCCAACTGTAAGCTAATATAAATGTTATTATCATTTTTAAGGTAGGCTAAGCTAAGTTACAATGTTCAGTAGGTTAGGCATATCAAATGTATTTTTTTAATAAATGAATTATACAGAAAATAAATTAAATCAAAAGCTGGTTCTTTGAGAAAATAAACAAAATTGACACACTGTTAGCTAGACTAATTAAGAAGAAGATAGAAAGGAGCCAGATAAATCAAACTTACAATGAAAGAGGCAATATTATGACAGACATAACAGAAATACAAAACATCATTAGAGAACACTATGAGCAACTATACACCAACAAATGATAAAACCTGAATGAGATGGACATATTTCTGAACATAAATAATCTAATAAGATTGAATCAGGAAGACAAAGAAAACCTGCATAGACTCATAACAGGCAATAAGGTTGAATCAGCAATAAATAACCTCTCACAAAAAAAAACCCCCAGGTCCTGATGACTTCACTTCTGAATTCTATAACACTTTAAAAGAAGAGCTAAATTCAATCTACTCAAACTATTTTTAAAGATCCAAAAGGAAGAAATCCTCCTAAATTCATTTCATGAAGCCTCCACTGCCATCATCCTCAAGACAAAGAAGGACATATTAAAAAAGGAAAACTAGAGACCAATATCTTTGATGAATATAGATGCAAAAATTCTCAACATGATAATAGCAAGTTGTATCCAATAACACAAATACAATTTTATACTTCACAACCAGGCTGGCTTTATTACCGGATTGCAAGGGTGGTTCAACATATGCATTTTCAATTTATGATATTTCAACCTCCAATAGACATATCCAGCTGTATTTACCTTAGATCTTGGGCCTGGCAGCAGTCTATAGTACATGGAGCCAATCAAACACCATGTGTGCTATAGAGGTTTTAGCTTTCTAGTGGCAGCATTTCTGTTACAGTATTATATTTCTGAGAGATTACCTGGGCACTTTATCAATGCACCCAGAGATTCTCTGTTTTGGTTCCTCAGGAAGCCAGGCTGTAGTGTATATAGTATGGAAAGAAAGTATGGGGTCAGAAGAGAAGTATTTGTCAGCTTTGGGAATCTGTATTTTCACTGATAAGATATGGGTTAAAAGTTAAGAGCTGTGACAAAGTCACCTTATACTAACCTCTTTGTGGCCCCAAGGAGCTCTGGCCTGTGTTTCAAGGAATCAGAGTCCTAGGCTATGCTTAGCTTCCAAAATCCTGTGTGGTCTTGAGCAGACATATTCGCCTCCCTGAGACTCAATTTTCTAAAACCCCTTTCAGCCCAAATATTCTGTTATTCTTGAAAGTTTAACAATACTGGGCATTGTTTTGTATAGGGTGATAATAGTTTGAACATAGAAATGAATAGGCTGGTAAAGTATGACTTTCCCAGAGCACATAAACGGTTTTTCTAGTTAAATGTAGAGTCATCCTTGTAGTGGAGATGCATTGATAGAAATCCAAGGGAAGAGTGGTAATTGTTATACTCTTCTTTTTATCTGTCATAGAAAATTAAGAAGGTGGCACTCAGATCTGAGCATCATATTTTAGTGTGGATGTAGTGAGGCTGTATAGATTTCTTTGATCAGAATGAGAAGAGTATTTTGAGCTATTCTACATGAGAAGGAGAAGGCCTTGGATAAGTAGCTAGGAGAACAACTCCAGGAACGTCTAGGTCTCTATTTTTAGGTATCTAATGAACTGTTTTGGGAAAGAGGAATGATTTAACCTGAATCAACATCCATACTGGAGTTTGGTAGGTAGAGTGAGAGAAAGATTTCAAGTTAAACAGGTTCTACTAAGTTCAAGAGTCATAGGATGTCTGAAGAAGTAGTGAGTTTCTCGGAACCAGCAGTTAGAGTAATGGCTATGTCGCTGGACTCCCACATAGTCGACGGCGGTTCGCGTCCCAGACCCGGTGGCTTAGAACTCATGCTAGGGGCGTGTGCGTGCATGCTCAAGATCCCGAGACGAGAATGGAGGAGAAGGGATTGCGGCGTGGCCATCCCCCCAGTGGGGTGATTTCTCGCTTTCTGTCTCTGTCTCTCTCTGTCTGGCGAGCGCACGCGCCCTATAGCGAAAATCTCTTAAAAAAAAAAAAAGAAGTAGTGAGTTTCTATTGTTAAGTTTCTGAGAAGAGATCAAATTGCTTCTTGATAGAAATAAGGTAGAAAGGAGTTAAATGTCAAGTGAAAAGTTAAATTGTCTTTTTCTTCCTATCAATTACTTAGAGCCAAAGATTCCATGTTAGTGGTCAAGTAAGTGGAAAGGGAATTTTTTTTTGAGAGTTTTTTTTTGTTGTTTTTTTTTTTTTTTTGGTTTTTGTTTTTTTTTTTTTTTTCTGTGGGGCGCGTGCGCTCGCTCGCCAGAAAGACAGAGAGACAGAGAGATAGAAAGCGAAAAATCACCTCCCGGGGGGATGGCCACGCCACAATCCCTTCTCCATTCTCCTCTCGGGATCTTGGGCACGCACGCACACGCACCCAGCATGAGTTTTAAGCCACCGGGTCCGGGACTCAAACCACGGTCAACTATGTGGGAGTCTAGCGACATAGCCATTATGCTAACTGCTGGTCCCTGGAAAGGGAATTTTAATCATACAACCTGAAATTACAAGTAGGGGAATACTAATATACAACTATTCATAAGACTGTTCCTACTCACTAAACACTCACCAGTTATCTGAGTGACATCTTGATGACCCCCATTACTTTTGTCATTGCTTCCTAAAATGGAAAATTTACATCTTTTTGCATATTCTTTTCTTAAGAGAGATTTTTGCTTTAAGATGCATGTGCTTGCCAGAGATACAGACAGAAAGTGAGAAATCACTCCCCGGGGGGATAGCCATGTAGCAATTCCTTCCCTTCCTTTCTCCTCTTGGGATCTTTCTTTTTTTAATTTTTTAATTTCATTCATTTTCTTTTATACATTCAATCACATTATTTGGGATCTTGGGCACGCACATACATGCACCCGACATGAGTTTGAAGCCACTGGTTTCAGGATTCATTCTGCAGTCAACTACATGGAAGTCCAGTGACATGTTATCTACAGATTCGCTGCAATACCTCTGAAAATATCAATAATGTTCTTCACAGAAATAGAAAACACAATCGTAAAATTTGTATAAAATCAAAAAAGACCTTGAGTAGCAAAATCAGTCCTGAGTCAAAGGAATGGAGCCAGAGACATCATACTACTGGATTTCAAAATATACTACAAAGCTATCATAATAACAACAACAACAAACAAGAAAATAAAAAAAAACATGGTATAGGGAACAACAAAACAAAGCAAAACACCCCAGACTCATATACCAATGGAACATAAGAGAAAGCCGAGAAATAAATCCACATATATACAGCCAGCTGATTTTTTACAAAGGTGCCAAGAACATCCATTGGAGAAAAGAAAATCTCATAATAATTGGAACTGGAAAACAGGACATCCATATGCAGAAGAATGAAGTTAGATCTATCTCTCCCACCACATTTGAAAATCTACTCTGAATAGATGAAATATTTGAACATAAAATCTTGAACTATGAAGCAACCTGAGACACATAGGAAAACATTTCTGGACATAGGTATGAGCAAAGAGATCATGAATAAAACCACAAAACCACAGGCAATAAAAGAAAAAATAAACAGAACTATATCATACTAAAAAGCTTCCACATAGCAAAGAAAACAATCAACAGAGTAAAGAGACAACCTACAGAATGGGTTAAAATCTCTGCAACTATACATCTGACAATGATTAATAACCAGAATACGCAAAAAATACAAGCAATTCAGCCACAACAAAAGGTCACTCAATTTATAAATGGGCAAATGACCTGAACAAAGTTATAAAAAGAAAACATGCAAATAGCCAAAAAACATATGAAAACATGTTCAACAGCACTGATCATTAGAGAAATGCAAATCAAACCCACAATGAGATATCTTCTCATCTCAGTTAGAATGACTTTTATCAAAAATACAAAAAATAACAAATGCTGTCATGGGTGCAGAGAAAGGGGCACTCTTTTACACTGTGTAATGTTAGTACAGCCATTATGTACAACAGTATAAAGGTTACTTTAAAAAACTAAAAATAGATCTACTATATGATACATCAATCCCATTACTAGGTGTATATATAAAGAAACAGAAATCACTAAGTTATAAAGATATCTGCATCCCCCCAATTTTTATTGCAACACTATTCACAATAGCCAAGTTAGGAAATCATCCTATGCGTCCATTAGCAGAGGAATGGATAAAGAAAATGTTATGTATATATTTGAATACTATTCAGGGAGTTAAAAAGATGAAATTCTGTCATCTGACATTAAATGAACAAACCTGGAGGAGATTATACTAAGTAAGGTAAGCCAGGTGCAGAAAGAGAAATACCACATATTCTCTCAAAAAATAATGTCTCATAAAAGTACAGAGATGAGAAATAACAGCTAGAGGCTATAAAGGATGGTGAGGGGAATAGAGAGATGTTTATTAATGGAAACAAAGCTGCTAATAAATAGGAGGAATAATCTCTAGCATTATAAAATAAAGTGGAGAGGATAAAGGTGATAACACTGTGTATTTTAAAGTAAGTAAAATGGATGATTTCAAATGTTCCCAACATAAAAATTAATAAATGGCTGAGTTTATAGGTATACTAATTGCTCTGATTTAGTCATTACACATTGTACTCTTACACCAAAAAAGTTGTATTCCCAGAAATATTTACAATTATTATATGTTAATAAAAATAAAAATATTTTGAAAAAGAAAAGGGAGAGCATTACAAGAGATTGGAAGAAAAGAATTAGTACAGCAGAACCAGGATTAGAACATATAAAGGTGAAGGTGTGACATATAATCATGTCTTATGCAGATAACCTCAGTACTCAGTAAAATAAAACCTTTAGAAATGGGTTATATTTTTGTACAAACATGCTTAGGTGGTGCCATCTCAGGATAGAGAACATTGTGCAAAGCCTGGAGACTCCAAAGAAGTACAAAAATCTCTACTTTCTTTGGCACAGTTACAATGAGTGGAGAATTTTGTCTCTGTAAATGGGATTGTTGAAGAGCCCATATGATGGGAAAGAGAATTGTATCCTTGGGATGAACTCTAGTGCTGGCAAAAATAGACGATGTTCATCCCTATACTCCCAGCTGTTACTAGGAAACAAGCATTGTTTATCTTTTAGAGAGCAGGAGAAAAAAAGACATAGATTTCATTGGGGGGAATAAAAGGTATCTCTTTCTGATAGTCTCTGGGCTTAGAATTGTTTATTCATCAGCTTCTAGGAATCAACTATTTTTTTTTTTTGGAGAGGTTTTTTTCGCTATAGGGCGCATGTGCTCGCCAGACAGACAGAGAGAGACATAGAGACAGAAAGCGAGAAATCACCCCCCAGGGGGGATGGTCATGCCGCAATCCCTTCTCCTCCATTCTCCTCTCAGGATCTTGGGCATGCACACACAAGTGCCTGGCATGAGTTTTAAGCCACCAGGTCCAGGACGCAAACCGCGGTCGACTATGTGGGAGTCCAGCGACATAGCCATTACACTAACTGCTGGTTCCCGGAATCAACTATTTTCTGATGTCAACTCCCAGGTTACAGAGTCTATGTAATGTGAGACTGTATTGTTATTAAACAGTGGATATCAATATCACTGTGTCTAGTGACACCTCAGTAGCCTTGATTAAAACATTTCTTAGTTACTTTTCTTCTTTTTTTAAAAAAAAATATTTTATTTAGCTTTATTTATTTTAAATTTGGCCAGAGAGGAACAGAGCGAAAGAGGAAGAGTGAGAAAGTAAGCCATGTGGGAGTCCAGCATCCCTAACCAACATGTCATCTGCTGGCCCCTCAGTTACTTTTCTTATCATCTTGCCTTCTGCTTCATTCTATTCTCTGTTCATTTCTCTTCCTCTTCATTTTCTCTTTCTTTTCTTTCTCATATTCTCTTTCTTGATTGTTTCTCATTAATCTAGTTCTACAATATATTTCTTCTTTTCTCTCTTTCCCCTGTACGTGTGTGTTTCTTTTGCTTCTCATTATCATCAGCTGGCTCAGACTTCAGGCAGATATACATCTAAGAGAACATTTTATTCCAGGCTCAGAAAAAATGACAGTTGCATATCTTACCTTCTTAGTCTCCAAGCCAGGGGAAAATTGATCCCAAAATAGATTCTACTGTACCTTACTTAAAGTCAATGTAAAATGATTCAAACCAAAGGACATCTATATCTTCCCTTGGGGAATATTATTCCATAGTTTAATACAACACATTTTCAATTTTTCCTACTTCTTGCTCTAATAGTTCCTTCATTTTAGTTCAACCTATTACTCTTGGTTAGGTTATCTGGGACCTCCCTAAATCCTTTTGTTCCTTCCTTAGTGTTTATTGCTTTCCAAGGCTTAAGTGTACTTACTTACCATGCTCTCATATGGTAATGCTTTTGGCCCCTAAAAATTTCTGTTTCATAGCCTCTACTCTATGAAGTAGTTATTATTATTGCCATTAAAACATAATGAACCTGAGGGTCAAAAAGTGGCATAGTGATTAAGGTGCTAGACCCCCACGTGGTCAACCATGTTTCAAGTCCTCGACCCAAAGGCTTGAAACTCATTCTGGGCATGTATGCATGTATGTCCAAAATCCCAAGAAGAGAATGGAGGAGAAGGACTGTGTAGTGTCCATCTCCCCTGGGAGGTGATTTCTCTCTTTTTATTTCTCTGTCTCTCTATGTACCTTTGTCAAATGTATGTGCCCTGCAGCAAAAAATTTATAAAACAAACAAAAAATATGAAATCTGAGACTCAAAAGGAATAAGAAACTTGCCAAACAGGCTATCACAATGGCACAGATGTAATGCAACATTCTATTATGTTGAAGCCATGTGTGAAGATATCAAGGTCACATCCTGAGATAAACCTGTACATACTGGGTACATGTGTGCCTGTGACCCTGGCTTGCTAAAGCTGGGAGTGGATCAAATCATGGTGTGACTACCCTGTTGGGGGTGACTGACTGTCTCTAATGCTGTCTCTATCTCTGAATAAATAAATAAACTTAGAAGTTCAAAAAAAGAAGAAACTCCCTTTTGAAAAAACAATGTAATACACTGTAAAGTTATATGTAATCCAATGTAATATAAAGATTATGATGATAATAAATAAATAAATAAATAAATAAATAAAAAGCAAAAAAAAAAAAAAGAAGAAGAAGAAGAAAAAAAAAATAATAGAATTAGACTGTAGTGGGCCTGAAATTTAAAACCTAGTGCTTATGAAAAACTACCACTCAGTATTTCAAAATTCTTAAATAACACAATAAGCAAAGTGTTTGTTTTGATCCTGTAAACAAATGAAAGACCCAAAGTTGTAATTGTTCAGGTTTTTAGACCATTTCTGAGATTAGCATGCAGTCAATAACTATGTCTTCTCTTGGTGGTGACTTCTACATGGCACAGTTCCTATATTCTTAACACACTGGACACATAACCTCCCTGTGAGTGTACAAGGCAAAGTCAGAGTGCAGAGAAGAGAAATTTTTTAAGGAGCAGAATCTTGCAAGCCAAGATTCTGGGCACTGTTATGTATTGTGTTTTAATAAAATTAACTCCATTTTAACAGGGATAAATGTTTACCAAACTAAACTTAATTTAATCTGCTAATACATGGGTTCATGGGTCTCATAAGCAGTAGAGGGGGGAAAATAAAGTGTGATGCTTTCTGAGATATTATGTTCTCAAGGTTCCCAGACAAAACTTGTGTTTTAGAGTATTTGCTAAATTCTTTTTTTTCTTAATTGTTCTCTTCTTCACAGGCTAAGCTTTAACTGAAGAGTAATAGTAGGCTTTCCTTTTATCTTTATTTCTTTATTTTTAAAATTTCTTTTATACGTCCAACCAATATACATTACTTAGCTTGTAAATAAATTTTCTAACATAAATACACTTCACACAAGCCCAGTTGAGGATACTATACACATTATCACTAACAGATAATAATCCATTTCTGTGTCCCATAAATGTCTTTCTTATGCTTAATGATATAAATTATAATTGTAAACCTGAGGGACAAAACTTATCTTACTGTCAAACAATAGGTAATTTATATATTTTACTGAATGAACAGTGTATAACTGAATATAAAGTTTAGAATCAGATCTATCAATAAAAACAGATAATTTAATCTTTTGATTTCCAGTAGCAGCATTTAGTGAGTTTTCCAATAGTATAATCTCTTTAGTTATATAAAATAAATTCTTACAAAGTTGGAAAACAGAAAAATTCTAGGAAAGAAATATTTAAATAGGTTATGGCTTACAATAATTTCTCTCTTATATGCTTTCTTGAATTCACATCAAAAGAAACTGCTTCTTCATTCACTCAGACCAAGTTGAACACAGAAGAACTCTTCTGTGAGAAGGAACATATGTAAAAACAAACAAAACTGGAAAAGAGAAAATAAAGGAAAAATAAGCATTCAAATAATCAAGTTTACAAAAGGTTGACATTGCAACTTGTCATAGTTTCTATGATTCATAGACAATTTTGCATGGCCTGAGGGAACCAGGAGACATTTATCTTCATTTTGTGAATCAAAGAAATGTGAGAAAAAATGAAAAAGGAATGGAAAGCAATTGCAGATACCAGAGACAGTGTGGAAGGAGGGTGGGAAATGGCAGAAGATGAGAAATATATATATAAGAAACAAGAAATGGAAAAATATTTGACAATAACATGTATGTTTAAGTCACTTTACAGTGTATTCTGGATGGGAAATCGCATTTTGTATGCTGTTATGATGTTCAGTGAAAAATGTAAAATAAACAAATTAGTTAAAAAATAGAAGACTGAGTTGGCCACAAGAACAGAGATCTAGTGATTTCAGAGATAAGGCAATGAAGAGGTTCTGGTGACAATTTACCCTGGTAGATCCCCTATATTTTTCTCTCTGTCTCTTTCTGTCTCTATCTTTTCATTTGTTTAATTTTTCCTTTTAAAACATTTTTTAAGGTAAAGTTTTTTTATTGGCTATGAAATTCTCCTTATCTTGGTAATAACCCCCTCCCCTTACCCCCTCCCATCTAGGCAAACAGAAAGGGCAAGCCAGAAGATGATAGAGTTTACTATGAGAGTTGAGATCTAGTGATTTTGCATGGCATGCGGTTTTCACTTTTTGTTTTTTAAAATTAACAAGTACTTCTTTTGTTTACTTGCTTGCTTTTTCCATTTTTCTCTTTTTTCTTTCTCTTTTTCACTGTTTTCTTATATGTTTTCTTTATCTCATCACTTTGCTACTCAGCCTCCATCCACTGAGTGTCTAGACAAATCTAAGTGAAAAGTTGCCAAAATCCAAATACTATTTGGGTACTCATATTTCTCAACTCCCACTGAATCTGTGACACAAAGGGAGAAAAACGTAACACCCGGACTCGGTGGCTTAAAACTCATGCCAGGCATGTGTGCGTGTGTGCCCAAGATCCCGAGAGGAGAATGGAGGAGGAAGGATTGTGGCGTGGCCATCCCCCCTGGGGGTGATTTCTCGCTTTCTGTCTCTATGTCTCTCTCTGTCTGGCGAGCGCACGTGCCCTATAGCGAAAACCTCTGGGGGACGGGGGGAACCTCCCTTGAAAGTATTCAAAGCAGATTAGACCACACAGAAGATCAAATTCCAGATGTTGAAGACAAAACCTCTGACCTAGGAAAAAAGACCAAAAAGACTGAGAAAATAACCAAAAATATGATAATAATATACGAGAAATACTAGATACCATAAAGTACCCAAACATCCAAATAATTGATAACACAGAAGGTGAAGAAACTATCAAGGTATTGTTCATCTATTCCATGAAATTCTGGAAGAAAACTTTCCAAACCTAGAGAGACATTCAAATATCCTGACAGAAGAAATACAAAGGACCTCTAACAGAATCAACCCAACCCAAGATCTTCTCCAAGGCACATTATAACCAGCTTGAACAAATCCACAAATATAATTTACTAAGACTGGAAAGAGGAAACATCAGGTTACTTATAAAGGTTATCCCATCAGTCTAACATCAGACATTTCATCGTAAACAATGTGAGCAAGGAAAGAATGGGAAAATATATTCAAAGTGTTAAGTGAAAAACAATTTGGGAACCAGCAGTTAGTGTAATGGCTATGTCGCTAGACTCCCACGTAGTCGACCGCGGTTTGCGTCCCAGACCCGGTGGCTTAAAACTCACACTGGGTGCCTGTGCATGTGTGCCCAAGATCCCGAGAGGAGAATGGAGGAGAAGGGATTGTGGCGTGACCATCCCTTCTGGGGGGTGATTTATCGCTTTTTGTCTCTATGTCTCTGTCTGTCTGGCAAGCGCACGCACCCTATAGTGAAAACCTCTCAAAAAAAAAAATTTGAACCAAGAATACTATACCTGGCAATATTATCCTTCATATTCATATGGGAATAAAAGATAAAAACATTCTCAGATAAACAAAACCTGAAAAAATTTACCAACAGCAGACCAGCTCTTCAAGAGATTCTGAAGGGAGTGCTTTAACAGGAAAACTAATGACATACAGACAAATAAGAAAATAAAAATCAACTAATGAAATGACCAACTTAATGCTAGGAACAAATCAGAAATATCAATAATAACATTAAATGTTAACATCCATAATTTAAACAGAAAGATCAAAGCACAGTAACACTGCATATTCAAACAGAAATTAATTACATGAAACTGAACTGGAGAAATACAATTTTATGACTTTTGACTAAAATATTACTAATTTTTTTTACTATGCTTTGTCTTCCATATTTATAGATTTTGCTTTGTTTTGAGCTGTTGATTAGTTCAGCAATTTGTTAAAATATTTTTTGTTTGATAGAAAGTGGTCAGATATGGAGGATCTATTGCTGAGTGAAGCAAGCCAGGATATGAAAGAAGGATATTGTATGTATCCACTTAATATATACCTTCTATCCACACTTTATGGTAGAGAGAGAAATATTGGAGGGTATAGCAGTGAAAATACTTAGGGATGCTGAAGACAGTGTAGAATGGGGTGGGAGAAGGGAAGAGTATAGAGAAGGATAACAAGAGAATAAATAGAAAGGCATGACATTAGTGGGACACAGAATGGTTTATTACCTGTTGATAACATGTATAGTATTCTCAATTAGACTGGTCTGAGAAGTATTGTATGTTGGGTAAATTCTTTTTACAAGCAAAATGATATATAGTGGTTGAATGTTTAAAAAGATGAAAATAATTATAATCTGAAAAAAATGATGAAAAGCTATTTGATGATGATGTGTATAGTAATGTCTTTGTCTTGACTGATATGCATGGTATTCTTTCTGGAAAAATAAATGTAATACACTGTAAAGATATATGTGATATATCTTTAATGTAATATAAACAAGATTATGACAATAGTAAATAAAAAATAATGCTGCAATAAATATTGATTTGCAAGCACTTTTCTGACTGAACATTCTACTGTCCTTTGGGTAGATATCCAGAAGTGGGATTCCTGGATCAAATGGTAGTTCTATTTGTAGATCTTTAAGGAACTTCTATATTGTTCTCCACAGTGGCTGAACTAGTTTACATTCTCACCAGCAGTGTAGGAGAGCTCCCCTTTCACCATATCGCCGCCAACACTTATCAATTTTTATGTTTTTAATCTTTGCCATTCTGACACGGGTTAGGTGGTATCTCATTGTGGTTTTAATCTGCATCTCCCTTATAATGAGGGATGTTGAGCAATTCCTCATATGGTTTTTTATTTTCATATGTCTTCCTTAGAAAGATTTTTGTTCAGCTCATTTCCCCACCTTTTAATTGGGTTTATCTTTTTTTAATTTTTTTTTTGTAAGCTGCTTGAGTTCCCTGTGTATTCTGGTTATCAGTCCATTATCTGAAGCATATTTTACAGAAATATTCTCTCATTCTGAGGGTTGTCAATTCACACTAATTACTGTGTCCTTTGTTGTGTAGAAACTTCTTAGTTTTATATAGTCCCACTAGTCTATTTTAGGGATTATTGCCTGTTATTTGGAAGTCTTATTTAAGAAATATTTGCCTACCCCAATGTCTCCCAGAGTTTCCCCAGTATTTTACAACAATAGTTTTATAGTTTGAGGTCTTAGGTTTAGATCTTTGATCCATTTTAAGTTGATTTTTGTTAATGGTGAAAGATGGGGCATGATTTCTCGCGTTCTGTCTCTCTGTCTCTATCTTTCAGGCGAGTGTATCCACCTTATAGCAAAAATAAAATAAAAAAAAAGAAAAAGAAAAGGAAACAAATATCCATACCAAAGAAATATATATGACCCCAAATAGAATCAACTCAAGAACATCCTCTTCAAGGCACATTATAATCACAGACAAAGACAAGGTACTAAAATTGGAGAGGGAAATGTCAAGTTACTTACAAAGGTTACCCCATCAGGCTAACATCAGAACTCTTGTCAGAAACAATGCAGACAAGAAAATAATGGGGAAATATAGTCAAAGTATTAAATGTAAAACAATTTTGGGGCCAGCAGATGGTGTGGTGTTTAAGCTGCTGGATTTTCATATGGTCAACTGCGGTTCCAGTCCTAGACCTAGAGGCTTGTTTTCTCACTTTCTGTATCTCTCTCTCTCTCCCCCTTCTGGTGAGTGCACATGCCCTATAGCAAATTAAAATAATAATAAATAAAATAAAATAGTAATTCTTAAAAAAAAAAAAAGAAAAACCATTTCAACCAAGAATACTATACCTAGCAAGATTATGCTTCATATGGGAAAAAAAGATGAAAACATTCGCAGATAAACAAAACCTGAAAGAATTTACCAATGCCAGACCAGCTTATCAAAAAGTTCTAAAGGAAGTGCTATACAGGGAAAACTAAAAAGTCAGATGGACGGTTATAAGAGGATTAGAAAAAAAAAACAACCCAACCAAGAAAATGGATCACTTAATGATGGAAACATGTCCAGAAATAATTAATATTAACATTGAATGTTAATGGAATAAAATCTCCAATCAAGAGACACAGATTGGATGAATGGATAATAAAACATAAACCCTCTATCAGTTGCCTAAAAGAAAGACACCTTATGGATAAAGACATACATAGACTAAACGTAAATTAGGGCTGGAAAAAGGTATTCCATTCAAATGGAAATCCAAAACAGACTGGAGTTGTGATACTGAATTCAGACAAAATAGGCTTCAAGACGGAGAGTGTAAGAAGAGACAAAGAAGGGCATTATATAGTGGTTAAAGGGCTAATTCATCAAGAAGACATAACATATATAAATATCTATGCTCCCAACAAAGGAGCACCTAAATATGTAAAGGAAAGACTTCTGGAGCAAAAAGGAGAGAGAGGGTAAAATACCATAATTCTTTGGGACCTCAACACCCCATTATCTCCTTTAGAGTGATCTAGACAAAAAATAAGCAGAGAGATATCGGACCTAAATGATACTATATATCAAATGGGATTGACAGAAATATATAGACTCTCCACCCAAAGACCACAAAATATACATCTTTCTCACTTAAGCATGGAACCTTTAAAAAGATTGTCCATTTGATGGGACACAAATGAAGCCTGTACAGATTCAAAGGCATAGAATATATATCCAGCATAGTCTCTGACCATGATGAAATTAAACTCGATATTAATTTCAAGAAACACCCCCTAAAATAGAAAAACACATGGAAACTAAACAACCTACTTCTTTTTATTTTACTTTATTTTAAGTTCTTTTATATATTCAATAACGTTATTTAGCTTGCAAAGTGAATATTACAACATGTGTACATTTTTCCCAATGCAGTTGATAATACTATAAAGTTATCTTCAATAGACAATTCTCCATTTCTTTGTCCTATTAGTGCTCTGCCTCTCTATTTTTCTCCTTAATGCCCTTCCTCAGACTCTACTCCTTCACCCACCCTCTTCCCAACAACCTACTTTTTTTTTTTTTTGAGAGGTTTTCGCTATAGGGCTTGTGTGCTCACCAGAAAGACAGAGATGGAGAGATAGAAAGTGAGAAATCTCCCCCCAGGGGGGGTGGCCACACTGCAATCCCTTCTCCTCCTTTATCCTCTTGGGATCTTGGGCATGCACGCACACGCACCTGGTGTGAGTTTAAGTCACCAGGTCCAGGACTCGAACTGTGGTCGACTACATGGGAGTCCAGCGACATAGCCATTATGCTAACTGCTGGTCCTCCCAACAAACTACTTCTGAATAACTTCTTAACTACCACAGAAATTAAGTCTGAAAAAACTATCATGCAAACAAGTGATAATGTGTACACAAATTTCCAAAATTGATAGGACATAACAAAAGCACTCATAAGAAGGAAATTCACAGCAATTAGTGTGCATAAGAAAAAATGGAGAGATGGCAAACAGATAACCTCACATCATGCCTCAGGTAAATGCCAGATTAAAATAAATAATAAATATTTTTATCAGAAATAAATGAAATATAAAATAAATGAACTATACAGAAAATAAAGGAAAGCAAAATCTGGTTCTTCAAAAAGATGAACAAGAATGACTTACCATTAGCTAGATGATAAGAAAGAAACCAGATAAATCAAATATGTAATGAGAAAGGCAACGTTACAACAGATACAATAGAAATACAAAACATCATTAGAAGATACTATGAGTGACTATATGCTGACAAACAAAAGAACATGGAGAAAATGGACAAATTCCTGAATGCTAAAAATATTACCAAGATTGAATCAGGAGGCTATAGAAAACCTTAACAGACTCATGACAAGCCATGAAATTGAATCAGTAATAAAAAGCCTCCCAACAAAAAAAAGCCCAAGTCCTGATGGCTTCACTTCTGAATTCTACAAAACTTTTAAGGAATAGTTAACCCCCATTCTACTC
Source organism: Tupaia belangeri chinensis (assembly GCF_000334495.1). Classification (NCBI taxonomy): domain Eukaryota; kingdom Metazoa; phylum Chordata; class Mammalia; order Scandentia; family Tupaiidae; genus Tupaia; species Tupaia belangeri. The sequence goes on along the minus strand of NW_006159853.1, from coordinate 586,111 downwards.
AATTTTTTTTTTTTTGTAAACTGATTCATCCACTATGGAGAACAATAAAGATGTTTCTAAAAGGTCTGCCAATAGAATTACCATTTAATCCAGGAATCCCACTTCTGGATATCTACCCAAAGGACAGGAGAATGCTCAGTCAGAAAAGTGCTTGCACATCAATGTTTATTTGTAGAATTATTCATAATTGCTAAGACATAGAACCAATCAAAATATTCACAAAAAGATTAATGGATTTTAAAAGTGTGCCACATACACTCTATGGAATACCTCTCAGCCATTAAAAAAACAACAAGACCCTGGCATTTGATAGAAAGTGGTCAGATATGGAGGATCTATTGCTGAGTGAAGCATCAGGATATGAAAGAAAGATATTGTATGTATCCACTTAATATATACTGACTATCTGCACTTTATGGTAGAGATTGAAATATTGGAGGGCATAAAAGCAGTCAAAATAGTTAGGGATGCTGAAGACAGTGTGGAACGGGGTGGGAGAAGGGAAGAGTATAAAGAAGGATAGCAAGAGAATAGAGAGGCATGACATTAGTGGGACACAGAAATGGTTTATTACCTGTTGATGATAAAATGTCTAGTATTCTCAACTGGACTGATCTGAGAAGTATTTCATGTTGGGTAAATTCTTTTTACAAGCAAAATAATATATAGTGATTGAATGTTTTAAAAATAATGAGAATACAGATAGTAATAATCTGGAAAAATGATGAAAAGCTATTTGATGATGATGTGGATAGTAATGTCTTTTTCTTGACTGATATGTATGGTATTCCTTCTGGAACAAGAAATGCAATACACTGTAAAGATGTATGTGGTTCAATATAATATAAACAAGATTATGATAATAATAAATGAAATTTTAAAAAGAAATGACCTTTCTATGCAGATTTTGATGAGAGTCTTAATCCTGAAGGGGTATTCTATTTTATCAAACACTTTTTTCTAAATTTATTGATATGATGATATTATTTTAATCTTTCTGTTTGATCATATAGTATATTACATTTATGGTTTTGTATATGCTGTATCACCCTTTCATCCCTGTAATAAAGCTACCTTGTCATGATGTGTAATCTTTTTTATATGTTGTTAAATATGATTTGCTAATATCTTATTGAGAATTTTTACATCTATATTCACCAGAAATATAGGTCTATAGGTTTCATTTTTGTCATACCCTTGTCTGTTTTGTGAATGAGGGTGATGTATTCTTCATAATATGAATTTGGGAGGTTTCCATGTTTTTGGATCTTTCGAATAGAGTAATATAGGAGTTAACTCTTTTTAAATAGTTTTTTTAGTATTAAGTGAAGGCATCAAGGCCTGTGATTTTCTTTGTTAGGAGGCTATTTATTATTGATTCAATCTCATTGCTTGTTTCGATCTATTCAGGTTTCTGTCTCTTCCTGATCCAATCTTGGTAGAATATATGTGTCCATGAATTTGTCCATCTTATCCAGGGTTTCTTGTTTGTTGACATATAGTTGCTCATAGTATCCTCTAATGATGCTTTGTATTTCTGTCTGTTGTAATAGTGACCATTTATACACACACACATACACACACACACACAGGAATATTATTCAACCTTAAAAAAGGAGAGAAACCTGCCATTTGGAACAACATTGATGAAGCTGGATGACATCATGCTAAGTGAAAAAAGCCAGACACAGAAAGAAATACTGCATGAACTCATATGTGAAATCTAAAAATGTTAAACTCATAAAATCAAAGTGTGGTGGTTATTGTCTGTCCATTTAGTGTTGCTATAATAAGATATATAAAATCAGGTGATTGATTTTTTTTAGAAAAAGAGGTTTATTTGGCTCATAATTCTATGGGCTGAAAAGTCCAAAGGCGTGGCACTGGCATCTGCTAGGTTTTGTTGAGTTTCCCATGATACTTCACCCCAAGGCAGAAAAGCAGAAAGACCAATGGAAGCAAGCAAAGAGAGAAAAGCATGTCTATGGTCAACTTGTTCTATAATAACTCACTCCTGCCAAAGCTATTTAGTGTGAATTACTCTTTTCCACAGAAACCATTAATCTGTTCATGAGAGATCAGCCCCTACACCCCAAAGATCTCTCTTGTACCATCATCCAACACTGCTCTACTGAGTGTCAAGTTTCAATGTAAGTTTTGGTGGGGATGGTCAAACCAGAGCAGTTACCAATGCTGGGGGTGCGAATAATGGAGATAAACCAATAGGTCAAAGTGTACAAACTTCCATTTATAGATAAATAAATTATAGAAATCTAATATAGGTCACTATGACTATAGTTAATAATAATATATATTTGAAATATTCTAAGAGTGATCTTAAGTGTTCTCACCACAGAAACAAAAACAAAAACAAATGGTAACTATGTGAGGTGATGCATATGTCATTTAGGTTGATTGTGATAATTATTTCACAGCATGTACATATAACAAATCATCATGCTATATGCTTTACATATATACAATTTTTGTCAATCATACCTCAATAAAGCTAAGGGGAAAGTCCTATGGAATCAGCTAAAGTAGAAAAATTCAACCAGTTGATCTAGATCTGAAATTACCAATAGCAAACTCAAATATACAGAAATTAATCAGGCAATATAGATAAATAAAACAAGCCAAGAAGAGGGAAAATTTTCAATCTAATGGGGGTAGCTGCTACTTAGTTCCAGCCAGTTGCTACCATGTGATAAAGCAAGCCCAGGATTGCCAAATCTGGTTTCCAAAGAAAAAGTGGTTTTTTTAAATGTTAAAATCTCCTAATTAAAAAAATATATATTGGCTGAATTCTAAAAATAATATGTATAAATAAAACAAGCCAAGAAGAGGGAAAATTTTCAATCTAATGGGGGTAGCTGCTACTTAGTTCCAGCCAGTTGCTACCATGTGATAAAGCAAGCCCAGGATTGCCAAATCTGGTTTCCAAAGAAAAAGTGGTTTTTTTAAATGTTAAAATCTCCTAATTAAAAAAATATATATTGGCTGAATTCTAAAAATAATATGTAGTTTTACGAAACACATGGAGCCTGAATCAGACACTTAGTTTGTAGTGTTTGGGAGGTGAGCAAGAAGTCACTACTTACCAGTGTAGCTGCAAGAACAAAATAAATGGTATAGTAGGGCTGGCGGGTGGCATGGTGGTTAAAGGCACTGGATTCCCACATGACTGACCGTGGTTTGAGTCCTGGACCTGGCGGCTTGCTTTTACTCTCTCTCTCTCTCTCTTGCTCTCTCTCTGTCCTCCTCTGGTCAAATTTAAATAAACAAATGAACAAATAATAAATAAAGTTAAATAAAATAATTTTAAAAATAATAAATAAATGGTATAGATTATGATATAAGAGCAGGTCAACTTAGTAAGCTGGAGGTAGTGTCAAATACAAGAAAAACAATTTTTGGAAAAAGTGTGATGTTGTCTGATCCTTAAAGTCATAAGAGATGTAAATAAATGGAGAGTAAGATGGAAAACAAAAATCCAGGTCAGGGAGTGGATACAGCATAAGTAAAAATGTGAAGCCAGGAATGAACATGACATTTTTTTTAGAGGTTTTTGCTATAGGGCACATGCACTCGCCAGAAAGACAGAGACAGAGAGATAGAAAGTGAGAAATCACCCCCCGGGGGGATGGCCACACCGCAATTCCTTCTCCTCCATTCTCCTCTCAGGATCTTGGGCACACACGCACACGTACCTGGCGTGAGTTTAAGCCACCGGGTCCGGGACTCAAACCACAATCAGCTATATGGGAGTTCAGTGACATAGCCATTATGCTAACTGCTGGTCCCTAAACATGACATATTTTGACCACAAGTGAAAGAACTGACTCCAATAGAAAATTCATGTTTAGAAATAGCAAGAAGTTTCTTCATAAAAACTGAAATCCAATTGTCAAGAATCTTGAATTCCAAGATAAATAGTCTTTTCATAAGATGTTAACTAATGACCTCGATCTAGAACCAATATTACCAAATGAACTTTACTGTCCTGCTCCTTTTAGACTCTAGTTAAAACCACTGTCAATTTCAGATTCCCAAGATGTTTTGTAATATACATGCTAGAAACTTTCTGTATAAAAATTATTTTACCAAGAATTTTAGAGACAATTATGGAGCTTCTCTCCTTGTGCATATGAAGGTGAAGAAATTATCATTGAAAAAGCCCTGTTGGTAGAGTGAGTTGTGTTTTATCCCCATTCCAACAACCCTCACTCTCCATATCACTGTATCAACCTACCACCGCTTTTTCCTCTTTTTTCGTACATAACCAACAGGCTCGACTTCTCCAACAATACTTGTGTTTGTACCCAGGAAAGATTAGAAAACATATTCTGATTAATAGTGTCCCCTTAGAGGAAAGCATTTTTGAGTTACAACTACATTCCAGTGCAAATGTTGAAAATCACCCCAAATTATTACACACAGGATTTACATCAAGGTTTTTGCTTGGTTTTTACAAAGAAGAAAAAAATACTTTGTGGAAATGCATAGGCAAATAAAACATTTTGTAAAGGTGACGAGTAAGGAATTGTCTCCATAAAACATAATGGTATAGATGTTACTATTAAATAATTATCCTTCTAATGAATCGTAAAAATATAAAATATAGGTATAAGCAGGTGGTAAGTAGTTTAAGAAACTGAACTCCCATGTGGTCAACTACAGTTTGAGTCTCCAACCAGTGACTTGAAACTCACGCCAGGCATATGTGCATGTGTGTCCAAAATCCCAAGAGGAGAATGGAGAGGATTTTGTGGCATGGTCATTTCCACTGGGGGAAAGTGATTTCTTACTTTTGTCTCTGGCAAGTACACATGCCCTATAGCAAAAATCTCTCAAAACATGCAAAATATAAACTGAGTGTGTGATTGAGTTTCAGACCCTAATGATAAATGGAATTTATTTATTTCCCAATAAAGTTGGAGTGCTTGGATTTCATATTTTCCCCAGTCTAGCTCATTAGTTGTAACTTCAAAAATAAAATGAGTCAGTACTACGCAGCTTGAAATTTAAGGCAGCATTCTACTTTGGGAAAATTCCTTCACAGTAGTTAACTTATATCTCTTCTGCCATATTTAAAAGTTATCATATTTCCTTTTTTTTTGTTTTTGCTATGGGTCATGTATGCTCACCAGAGAGACAGCTCACTAGAAAGACATACAGAGACAGAGAGAAAGTGAGAAATCACCCCCCAGGAGAAATGGCCATGCTGCAATATCTTCTCCTCCATTCTCCTCTTGAAATTTTGGGCACACATGCACATGGTCCCAATGTGTTTCAAGCCACCAGGTCTGGAACTTGAACCACAGTCAACCACATGGGAGTCTAGTACCTTAAACACTACGACACCTGCTGGCTCCCAAAAGTGTTATATTTCTGATGAAGGCCACTTGGTGACCTTAAATAGGAAACAAAATGTCACTGGCTTCCTTTTAACTCTGAGCACTCATTCTGTGATAGGCTTAAAGGGCCCACAGGTGGCATCTTGAGATAACCAGAATATGTTTGTAAAACCCCTAGGAAGGCACTCTCCAAAGATAGACACTGCTTCCTTCATTTGCAATATGGTTAAAGTTGACTTTAAGGTCTAAAGATGAGCCTATTGTTTTGTTGTAGCTTGGGTCTACTTTTGAGGCAGTTTCAGTAAATTGGTTTCATAAGACTCAAATGAAAATTATCTTCCGCTGGTACTCATTCCATGAGACTGATATAGGTGTGGTGTGTTGGAAGGGGAGGAATAAAAATGAAGGACATTAATGGTCCTATTAGTTGTGGTTCTGGATTTCTGTCTCACGTATTTGTGATGGTTAGTTTTGGGTGTCAACTTGACTGGACTAAGGAATACCTAGAAATCTGATAAAATATTATTCTTGGAGTGTCTCTGGGGTATTTCTAGAAGAGATTAACATGCAAACCTGAATAAGCTAGATGAGAAAAGACTACCTTTTATGGGGACAAGCATGATCTAATGAACAAGAGACCCAGAGCCCCAGAGAGAATAAAAGCAGAAAACAAATTAATCTCTTATGAGATAAAACAAGATAGATTTCTGTTGCCTTGGACATCAGATACCAAGAGTTGTGGGTCTCCAAATCCCAGTATTACTCTAGTCCCTTCCTCACTCTAAATCCCATCCCAGTTTCTTGGACTTTAAAGTCTCAGACTGTGAGTTAGAGAATTAGCTTCCTTGCCTCTGAGGTCTTTGGACTTTGATTGACCCATGCTACCAGAATCCCAAGATCTCCAGCTTGCAGATGGCCTATTGTGGGACTACTCAGCTGCCATAATTGTGTGAGTTTATTCTCCCAAAACATCTTCTCTTATATATCTATACAAACATATTGGTTTTTGTCTACTTAGAGAATCTTAACTAGTACACCACTTACTTAGCTATTCCTTATAGAAACAGGAAGGAAAAAGAAGAAAGACTGAGTACTTAGTTAGAGAATAATTTAATGAAACTTAAGATACCACTAAATTGGTAGAGATCTTCTATAGATACCAGGATGGTTGAAAGTCAACAAAATCTTGAACAATCCAGCACAGTACTAGCAATGTAATGTGTAATTTTAAGTTTCACCAATGATAATGGTGAAATTAATTAATAAAAGGAATAAATTCCATTTGTCATTAATGGGAGTTTCAGCAAATTCAGGAAAGTGCTTAAGCTGGTCTATCTGAATCACAATGTCATTCTAAAACTAATCAGAATAGGTATACACCTACGTATTCTGATTTTAAGGCAATGACTCCAGACTTGTTTCCAAATATCTTCTTCCACTATCATATCCTATCCTCTTTTCCTACCAGATTCAAATCTCTGTAATGTATTCTTCTGGGCCAGACAACAATAAGCTTGTTTCTAGGTGAAAATGCATAATGTTGCTGGATAAGGAAAGCCTTTAAACCTCTAAGCACATTGGGGGTATGAACATTTTGACCAGTTGATCACCCTAACAAGTCTGTCTCCTGGATGTTAGGATAGAAGAAAAGAAGCAGAATAAAAGGGAACACTGGAAGTTTTGGAGTTCTGAATTCCAAATAGTGGGGTCAGCAGAAACTGGAGAGGATGGTCCAGGAATGATGGCTCACATGAGATAGAGAGATGCCCGAAAGCATACAAATCACCAAAATAGCTGGAACATCAAACAGGCAAGAGAGCAAAAAAGATAAAGTTACCTACTTCACTACTTTTGGCAGTAGCACAACAGGTCATATACCTGTTCAAAGCTCAAGGAAAAGTGATGTTCAACTTAAAATCTTAGGTATTCACTTTTTAAAATCATTACCTCCTCTTCTTTGAAGCTCTTTGCCAATGCCATACATCCACAGATACCATTCTTACTGAGACAATAAATATACAGATAATTCCCAGATCTTACATATAATTGTAACTCTGACCCCAAACCTACAACAAAAATCTGTCCAGAAAACCAAGCCATTATCTACAATAACCAGCTCAGGAAGCCAGTTATCTATAAGTAATACTTGTAGAAAGTCAGATGGCTATCTCTACCCATCAATCCAAAAAGCAAACAATAGCCCCTGGAACAAGTGGTCAAAAATAACCAGGACTTGATTAATATGTGATAGCCTCCCTTATTTGGAGGATATTTCTAATCTAGGATCTTCTTCAACCTAAGGATAAACCAGAGGAAGTCAAATATGCATCTCTATGGCTAGGTCCATCACCTAGTGATTAAAAGAGCTGGATCTCATGTGACTAATGACACTGTTTAAGTTCCAATATCAGTGGCTTGAAAAAATACTGGGCATATATGCATGCATGTCCCAAATCTTGACAGGATGGAGAAATGGAGAAGGAACTTCAGTGTGACCACATCCTACGGAGCGTGCTTTCCCCCTCTCTATCACTGTCACTCTTTCTCTCTCTTGTGAACACATGTGCTTATAGCAAATTTCTTAAAAATGAATCTAAAAGCAATGATATAAGATGTTCCTCTTCTTTTTAGTCTACTGACAGTTTCCCTATGCTAATAGCCTGCAATCAGGACATATTAGGAGTGTTTCATTCCTTTATACTATAAAACTTTCTTGCTCTGCTTATCTTTCAGACTTTTCCAAAATGCAAGTGATGGTGACTGACTCCCTTTCCTATAGCAAGTGCTGAATAAATAAATTTTACCTGTTATCACTTAATTGGTCTTTGTTTATCTTCACATTGCTTCAGAAGTCTTTTTAAAAACATTTTTATTGCCAGTGCACACGTGTGTCAGTGTGTGTGTGTCTGTGTGTGTGTGTGTGTGTGTGTGTGTGAGAGAGAGAGAGAGAGAGAGAGAGAGAGAAAGGGATACAGAGAGAGCAAGAACCCTCCAATGGGGCAAATAGCTTTTAGAAAATAAATCTTCACACTGTGATCCCCAAGTCTCAACCAGTCAGTTTCACTGGGGCATACATGTGAATCTAATGTGCTCCAGGAGGTCCTGAAACACAAAACAAGAACATTTTCCATGTGGTACAGTTATAGTATCATTGGGTCACTACCTATCCCCAGGCTTTGAAGTCTTAAATCCAACATCTAGTTTGTTCTCAAACTAAAAACTTGATCACATCATTTCCATTCTCTCATCCCTACTTAAAATATATGGATGGATTCCCATAACGTATTTTTTCCCTTTCCTATGTAGCATATGTACTCACCAGAGAGAGAGAAACAGAGAGAGAAAATCACACTCCATGGGAAACAGTTATGCCACAATGATTTTCTCCTATTCTCCTTTTAAAGTTTTGGACATAAACTCATGCATTCATCATGTTTTCCAAGAAGCCAGGTTCAAAAATGCTCAGTTGGCATTGTGGGATCCAGCTGTTTTAACCACCATACTACAGGTGGGCCCAATATATATATATTTAACAGTAAGTGGCATGATGGTTAAGACACTGGACTTGACTCACATCTTTCGACCCCTGGGCCAGGAACTTCAAGGGAGGACTGCCCCCCGTAGCTTCAGCCCAAGGATCCCCAAGCCTGAGACCCCTCTGTAAGCCAAGTACACTATTTTTTCCTTCCTTTTTCCCTCCTTCACCTCTTCTTTCATTTGTAAATTTCTCTCTTCTCATTACCACATAGGAACACTCTCAGTCCTACAGACATCCCACTCCCATCTTTCGGCCACTGACGAAATTTTCTTTATTCTACTTATTATTTCCTCCCACTTATTTGGTCCTCACTTCCATTATCTACACCATTCCTGGCAGTTGAGATAGGTCTAGAATTACAGTTCTGAAATATTCTAGTATTTTAAGACTCTCTGGGATCCTCCCTTTTACTGAACCACCTGAGTAAAAGGAGATACTTTTCTTCATACACCTGAATAGAATACTCCTCAGATCACATTGCTAAACACAACAGAAGAGAGACTTCAGCAGTCTTCAGTCCACAGCAAAAGGAAAACACACTTGATCCTATTCTAGGAAACATTCTCTTAAAAGGTATGCAAAAGTGAACACATCTCCCAATGGTTAGAAGTAGAAGAAGAACCTCAGGTCTGAATAAAGCAGGAAATATGTCTCCATCAAAAGAACACAGTAACTCCCTTCCTTTTCTTGAAAAAATAGAGGACGTTACCAAAATGTCCA
>NW_006159853.1:557127-572357 GCF_000334495.1 Tupaia belangeri chinensis | reverse complement strand
TTGTAGTTTTATCAACAGTACTAGGGAGAAATGTTTACCTGTTGAAATATCCATTTTGTAAGACAAATAATAATGTGATTGAATGTATGGAGGAAAATTACATGAAAAAAAAGAAAAAAATAATAATAAAAGAATATCTTAAATAAAACAAACAAACAAAAAAGACACTGAACTCCCACATGGCCAAACATGGTTTTAGTCCTGTATCTGGCAGCTTGCTTTCTCACTTTCTTTAGCTCTCACACTCCCTGTCTCTCTCTAGTAAGCACATACACCCTATAGTAAATTAAATAATAAAAATAATAAAAGTAAATGAGCAATTCTTTTTTAAAAGAAGAGTTTGATTTACTGAGTCCCCTGGCCTGTAAGGGACACTGAGAAAAGGCCAGTCACTAGACCTAGAACAAGCTCCAGCTCTGGTCACAGGTAAGCTCCCCAAATCCCAACCCCAACCCCCCCCCAGCATTAAGGACCACCCAAGCCCTCCAGCAGAGCCCAGTTCCATCACCAGTCTCCTGGCCTGTGAAGGACACTGAGACAGGGTCAGGTCCTGACCTCAGGCCCAGCTCTAGCTCTGGCCCCAACCCAACTCCCTCAACACCAGACAACCTTCTGTCAGTAAGGAAGGCTGCTTTTTTGTTCTCTTTTCTTCTTACTTTTGTTAATTTCCTACTTCTCCTTAACACAAAGAACAGCTCTCAGCTCTCTAGAACAGGCCAGATTCAACCCCAGTCCCCTGGTCTGTAAGGGAAACTGAGGCAGGGTCAGTCACTGGCCCCAGCCCCAGCTCCAGTTCGAAGTTCAGCCCAGCTCCCCAACCACAGAGCAGCCCTGTCAGTAAGGTAGGCTGCTTTTCTTTTTCTCTTCTTTCATTTGTAAATTTCCTACTTCTTACCAAAAAGAACAGACGCTAACTCTCTAGCAGACATCAGTTTCATCTCCAGTCCCCCGGCCTGTGAAAGACACCGGGACAAGTCGAGTCACTGGCCCTGAGCCCATCTCCAGCTCCGGGCCCAGCCCAGGTTCCCCAAACCTAGAGCTCCCTCTGTCAGAAAGGACAGCCCCTAGCTATACAGCAGAGCCCAATTCTATCTCTAGTCCCTGGACCTGTAAGGGATGCTGAGGCATGGCCAGTCATTGGCCCCAGCCCCAGTTCCAGCTTTGGCTCTGCCCGGCTCCTCCAAATCCCAGACCCCCTTTTGTCAGTAACGTATGTTGCTTTTTTTCTTATTATTATTTATTTTGTTAATTTCTTACTTTTCCTTATTCCACAGGATAGCTCTCAGCTCTCCAGCAGAGTCCAGTTCCATCTCCAATCCCGTTGCCTGTAAGGGACATGGAGGCAGGGCCAATCACTGACCCCGGCCCCAGCTTCAGCTCTGGTTCTAGCCCAGATCCCCAACCCAAGAGCCCCTCATCAGTCAGTAAAGCAAATTGCTTTTTATTTCTCTTCTTCTTCCTCTTTTTTTTTTTTGTTAATTTCCTACTTCTCCTTACCCCACAGGCAGCCCCCAGATTTCTAGCAGAATATAGTTTTATTTTCAGTCTCCTAGTTTGTAAGGAACATGGAGGCAGAGTCAAACACTGGCCCTGGCCCAAGTTCCTGCTCCAGCCCCAGCCCAGTCCCCCAACCCTAGAGTTCCCTCTGTCAGTAAGGACAGCCCGCCTTCAGCTCTACAGCAAATACTAAATCCATCTCCAGTCCCCTGGCCTGTAATGGACACTGAGGTAGGGTCAGTCACTGGCCTTTGACACAGCTCTAGCTCCTTCACTAACTCAGCTCCCCCCACCTCAGAGCTCCCTCTATCAGTAAGCTCAGCCACCAGAACTCCAGCAGAGCCCAGTTCAATCTCCAGTTTCTGTCCTATAAAGGAAACTGAGGCAGGGCCAGTATCTGGCCTTGGTTCCAGCTCCAGCTTTGGCCTCAGCCAGCTCCCCCAACCCCAGAGCTTCCATCTGTCAGTAAGAAAAGCTGCATGCTTTTCACTTCTTCTTTCTTTTGTTAATTTCCTACTTCTCCTTACCCAACAGGACAATCCCCAGCTCTCCAGCAGAGCTCAATTCCATCTCCAGTCCCCTGGCAAAATTGCACACTTCACTGGTGTACCACAATGCAAACTTTCTCTTTATTCTCTTTCACACTCTTTTTACTTCCGTGTTACATTGTCATATTATGCTCTTCTTGCACCCACCTAGAGGGACTAGACATGTCTAGAATCATAGTTTTTAACTACACTAGTATTGTGAGCTTCCCTGGGATCCTCCCTTTTATTGAACCACATTTAAGAAAGGAGAAACTGTTCTTATGACATCTGAATAGAAGACTCCTCCTGTGGAGACCAAGTTGCTAAACACAACAAAAGAGAGACTTTGCACACATCGGTCCACAGGAAAAGAAAAGTACACTTGTTCCCAGTTGAAGAAACATTCTCCAAAAAGGTATCCAAATGTGAATAAATCTCCCAATGGCTAGAAGTAGAAGAGCCACAGGTCTGAATAAATCAAGAAACATGTCTCCATCAAAAGAACACAATAACTCCCTTCCATCTCTTGAAAAAACAGAAGTGACCAAAATGTCAGAAAAATAATTTAGAACATTCATGGTGACAAAATTCTGAGTTGGAACAGAAAAGAGACAACAAACTGCAGATTAGGAAGTCCTTCCACGAAATGAAAGAAGAAATGGACACTCTAAAAGAGAATCAGATGGAACTATTAGAGATGAAGTCTGTAATACAGGAAATCAAAAACGCTCTTGAAAGTATTAGAAATCAATTGGACCATGCTGATGACCTAATTTGCAAAGTAGAAGATAAAACCTCTGATGTAGGAAAAAAAAAACAAAAATATAGAAAAAAATAACAAAAAAAACCCACAAAGATAAAATACAAGATGTATTGGATTCCATTAAATGTCCAAACATCTGAATAATTGGTATCTCATAAAACCTTGGAAGGATATTTCACAAGTCTAGAGAAGCACTCACACATCCAGACCCAAGAAATACAAAGGATCCCATATAAAATCAACTCAAGAAGATCTTCCCAAAGGCACATCTTAGCTAGACTGGCCAAGACCACAGATAAAGACAATATACTAAAATAGGCAAGAGAGAAGTGACAAGAGACTTACAAAGGTTATCTCATCATGCTAATACTGGACCTTTCAACAGAAATAATGCTATCAAGGAAAAAATGGGAAGACATATAGAAAGTATTAAGAGAGAAATAATTTCAACCAAGAGTATGGTATCCAGCAAGATTATCCTTCATGTAGAAAAAAAAAGATTAAAATCTTCTCAGACAAACAAAACGTGAAAGAATTTGACAACACCAAGACCAGCTCTTCAAGAAACTCTGAAGAGAGTCCAGTTCCAGGAAAAATAAGAAATGAACAGCCAGAAATAAGGGAATAAAAACCAACCAAGACAATGGCTAACTTAAAGGTAGGGGCAAGTCTGGAAATATTGGTAATAACATTGAATGTTAATGGATTAAATTCTCTAATCAAGAACCAAAGATTGGCTGAATAGATTAAAACAAACAAACAAAAAACCCCAGAAACCTCTGTCTACTGTCTACAAGAATCATAAAAGACCTCATATTGCCAAAGCATTCTTACACAAGAAGAGTAAAGTGGATGACATCTCACTCCCTAACCCAAAAATATACTACAAAGCTATGGTAATTAAAACAGCATGGTATTAGCACAGAAAAAGGCAAGTGGACCAATAGAAAAGAATAGATTCCCTAGAAATAAACTTCCAAACATAGTCAAATGATTTTTGACAAAAAATACCAGTCAATCCAGTGCAAAAATTCAAATCTCTTTAGCAAATTGTACTGGAAACACTGGATCTCCCCCTGCAGAAAGATGAATCTGAACCCTACCTCTCACCATTGACAAAAATTAACTGAAAGTGGATCAAAGAGCTAAACCTAAGACCTCAAACTATAAAACTGCTGCTGGAAAACACTGGGGAAACTCTGGGAGACATTGGGGTAGGCAAAAACTTTTTAAATAAAACCCCCAAAGCAGAGTCAATAATATGCAAAATAGAATAGTGGGATTACATAAGATTAAGAAGTTTCAGCATGGCAAAAGACACAGTAATTTGTGTGAATTGACAGTCCTCAGAATTGGAAAATATTTTTGTAAGCTATGTGTCAGATAAGGGACTGAAAAGCAGAATATACAAGGAAGTCAAGCAACTGTCTCAAAAAAAGATGATTAATACAGGACCAACAGTCAGCGTAATGGTTGTGTCGCTGGACTCCCATGTAGTTGACTGCAATTCGAGTCCCAGACCCGGTGGCCTAAACTCACACTGGGCGCGTGTGCGTGTGCGCCCAAGATCCTGAAAGGAGAATGGAAGAGAAGGGATTGCGGCATTGCCATCCCCTCTGGAGGGGTGATTTCTCACTTTCTGTCTGTATCTCTCTGTCTTTCTGGTGAGCACACACACCCTATAGCAAAAACATCTCAAAAAAAGGAAAAAGGACTTGGGAAGCTGACAGAGGTTAATGTAACTTACAGAAAAGAGCTATCCTGCATGAATGAAAATGAAATTGCATGTTATTTGCACATTGATGTCTGTTGTGGCATTATTCACAATAGCTAAGACATGGAGTCAACTCAAATCCCCACGAACAAATTAATGGATTGAAAAAGTGTGGAACATACACACTATAGAATACTTCTCAGCCATAAAAGACAACAAGTCCCTGATTTTTCACAAAAGGTGGATGATATGGAAGATTTAATGCTGAGTGAAGCAAGCCAGGCTATGAAGGAGTGACATTGTATGTGTTCACTTAATATATACGAAATGGCCACACCTTATGAATGAAAATGAATGACTAAAGGATATAGAAACATAGTAAATAGTTGTGAATACCAGATATAGTGTGGGAAGAGGATAGGTTAAGGAGTAAAGTCTGAAGAAGGATATTAAAGGAGACAAATAGACAGGCAAGTCATTTATATTATAGAGAAATGGGTTATTATCTATTGAAGATAACTTTATAGCACTGTTAACTGGACTGGTAAGAAATGTACACAAATTGGAATATTCACTTTGCAAGCTAAGTAATATGTGGTTGAATGTATAAAAGAAATTAAAAAGAGATAAATTAAAGAACAAAAAAGTTTGATTTACCCCCCCATAAAAGAAAGGTAATACATAGTTTCCATACACTTAATACTTCTTACATTAGTACAGTACATTTCACTACTATTAATTTACCAATATCAGTACATTATTATTAACTAAAGTTCATATGTTACTCAGATTTCATTAGGATTTTATCTAACATCCTTTTCCTGTTCCAGGATTCCATCAAAAATAAATCCTTACATTAAGTCATCATGTCTCCTTATATTCTGTAAGACTGTGCCAATTTCTCAGATTTTCTTCATTCGTGATAACCTTGAAAATTTCAAGGTATCTTGTATCATATCCTTCTCTTGAGATTTGTGTGATATTTTTCTCATAATCCCACTGGTTTTATGAGTTTGGGGTGAGATGAACACAGAGATAAAATGCCATTCTTTACAGGTCAGTGTTATATACTATTAGTATGACTTATCACTGTTGATGTTGACCTGATTACCTTGCTAAGGTAGTTGCTTGTTAGTTTTCTCCAGTATAAATTACTCTCTTAATTAGTCTTTCCATACAGTCTCCTTTGGAAAAAAGTTATTATGAGTGACTCACAATAATGTGAGGATTTATTTCCACATTCTGTATGGCAGAGTGTATACATAAATTATACAGAATTCTTCTATACCAGAGATTTATTCAGTCATTTATATATATCAGCATGAAGTAGTGGATATTTATTTTATAATATGAATTTATATTGATGTCCCCAACTTTAATCAATTACCAACTGGCTCATTCTATCCTTTCCCCCTTAACTATAAATTCCTATTCTACCCCATTAAGAAATAGGGATCCTACTATCCATGATCTATTTATTTATTTATTCCACTATACATATATAGAAGTATCAGAATTTAGTCTCTGGTTCCAGCAACAGTGCAAGGTGAGATTCAGTGGGATGGAACTACAAAGAGATGGCTCACCTCTCCCCATATGCCTTTGAACTCCCAGGTGTGTTAGCTGGGATATGCAGGGTCCCCCTCTTCCATGATCCCTGTGCCATTGGAACTTCTGGTTCCAGAAATGGTACAGGGTGAGCTTCAGTGGGATGGAGTTGCAGAGAAACCATAGTTCACCTACCCTTACCAGTGACTTTTGGAATACCTAGTACCCTTTGAGACTTCATATTTTACTGACCACACTATGTGGATCATGTGAATTGTATCTCTTCCTTTAGCTACATCCTCCAGCTTAGCATCGGGTATGCCTGCTCCTGAGATTATAGAAAGGAGCCAAGCACCTCAAGCTGGATATATACACCATTTTCTGATTGGAACATGAGGTTCCCTATGAAGAACACACCAGAGAAGTAGGGCACATCTTTCCCACTGACAATACAGAATAAAGTCCAAGAAATTTGAAAGAAAAAATCCATTAGGTGACCAGAAACAGGTACAGATGCACAAGAAACATGAGAAACCACAAAAATATTTCTTTCAAGGGAAAAGAACAACTCATTTTCCAAAGACCAGTAAAATAGGACTCATGGAAATGTCAGATAAACAACTAAGGATATCCGTACCGACAAAATTAATTAAAATAAAAAAGAAAAGAAATCATTAACTGGAGGAGATAAAGCATTATTTCCACAATTTGAAGAAGGACATAGACACCATAAAAAATAATCAATCAGAACTGCTAGAGATGAAGGCTATAATGCAGGAAATCAAAACATCTAATTATCTAATAGTAGAATGGATAATACAGAAAATTGAATATCAGATTTAGAAGACAAAAATCTCTGACCTAGAAAAAAAATCACGAAAAATAAAGAGAAAATAACCCCCCAAATAAGGAAAACACATATAAGAAATACTAGATATCATTAAAAGCCTGATCAGCTGATAGCCTCTACAGATTCGAAGGCATAGAAACTATATCAAGCAACTTCTCAGATCATGATGGAATTAAAATTGATTTTACTCTCAAAAGAAATGCTCAAAGATACAAAAATACATGGAAACAAAATAACCTACTCCTGATTGACTCCACAACTTCTGAAGAAATTAAGACTAAAATAAAAAGATTCATGGAAGCCAATAACAATCTCTTTTATTTTAATTAATTGGTCAGGACATGAGTTTCCATAATCATTGGGACACTGCAAAAGCAGTCATAAGAGGGAAGTTCATAGCAATTAGTGCACATAAGAAGATGGAAAGAAGGCAAATGGATCACCTAACACAGTGCCACAGAGAATTGGAAAAGCAACAGCAAAAAATAATCTGAAAAACTTCAAGAGAAAATAAATAATAAAGATCCAAGCAGAAATAAATAAAATAGAAAATAAACGATCTACACAGAAAATAAATGAAAGTAAAAGCTGGTTCTTTGAAAAGATAAAATTGATACACCACCAGCAAGGTTTACTAAGAAGAAGATAGAAAGGAATGAGGTAAATCAAATTTGCAATGAAGCAAGTAATATAACCACAGACATAACAAAAATACAAAATATCATTAGAGGATACTATGAACGACTATACAACAGTAAACGAGAAAATCTGGATGAGATGGACAAATTCCTGGATACGTATAATTGACCGAGATTGAGTCAGGAGGATATAGAAAGTCTGAATAGGCCTATAACAAGCCAGGAGATTTCATCAGTAATAAAACCTCCCAACAAAGAAAAGCCCTGGTCCCGATGGCTATACCTCTGAATTCAACAAAACTTTTAAAGAAGAGTTAACCTCTATCTGGCACAAAAGGGTGAAACCCTCCCAAATGTATTCCATGAAGACTCTATTACCCTTATCCTTAAAACAGATAAGGAAAAGACAGGGAAGGAATACTATAGAACAATATCTCTGATGAATATAGATGTAAAATTCTCAAGACGATATCAGCAAATCTTATCCAACAACATATAAAAAATGTTATACATCAAGATCAGGTAGGATTTATTCCAGGGATGCAAGATTGGTTCAACAAACGTAAAACTATAAATATAACACACCATATTAACAAAAAGAAAGAGAAAAAATATGGTCATATCAATTAATGCAGAAAAAATGCATTTGATAAAATACAACATCCCTTCATAATAAAGACTTAGTAAAATTGGCATAGAATGGTCATTTCTCAACAAAATAAAAGATATCTATGAAAAACCCATAGCAAAATCATCCTGAATGGGGAAAAGATGAAAGTTTTTCCACTAAAAACTGGTATAACGCAAGGATGCACACTTTCTCCACTCCTTTTCAATATAGCATGGGAAGTCCTCTCCAAAAATCCAAAAAGAGAATAAAGTAAAAGATATTCGAATAGGAAAATGAGAGGCAAAACTAGGCAGATGACATGATGTTATATATAGAAGACCCAATGGTATCCATGGAAAAATTCCTGGAAGTAATTCATGAATACAATAAAGTTGCATAATACAAAATCAACATACAGAAATCTATAGCATTTCTATATACGAAAAGCAGGCAAACTGAGATAGAACGGAAAAAAGTAATTTCATTTATCATAGCCACCAAATGTATAATACCTAAGAATAAATCTAACCAAAGATGTTCAAAACCTTCACAAGGAAAACTACAAAAAGCTAAGAAAAGAAACTGAAAATGACAGAAAAAAAGTAAAGGACATCTCATGTTCCTGGATTGGAAGAAATAATATAGTCAAAATGGGAATTTCACCAAAATTAATCTACATATTTAACAAAATCCCAATCTTAGTACCAGAGACATTTGTCACAGATCTAGAAAACATAATCATACAATGTGTCTGGAATCATAAAAAAACCCATATTGCCAAAGCAATCCTTCACAAGAAGAGTGGAGTGGGTGGAATCTCACTCCCAAATGCAAAAATATATTGCAAAACTGTGGTAATCAAGACAGCATGGATGGTGCAGAAATATTCAGGTGGAACAATGGAACATAATAGAGTCCCCAGAAATAAATTCCCAAACATACAGTCAACTGATTTTTGACAAGGGGTACCAGTCAATCCAGTGGGAGAAGGAAAACCTCTTCAACACATTGTGCTAGAAAAACTGGATTTCCACCTGCAGAAAGATGAATCTGAACCCCTACCTCTCACTTTTGACAAAAATCAAGTCAAGGTGGATCAAAGATCTAAATCTAAGACCTCAAACTATAAAACTGCTCCTGGAAAACACTGGAGAAACTCTGGGAGACATTGGGGGAAAGACTTCTTAAATAAGACCTCTAAAGTGCAGTGGATAATCCCCAAATAAGACAAGTGAGATTACATCAGACTAAGAAGTTTCTGCATCGAAAAAGACACAGTAATTTGTGTGAATCAACAACCCTCAGAATGGGAAAATATTTTTGTAAATCATTCATCAGATAAGGAACTGATAACCAGAATTCACAAGGAACTCAAGCAGCTGTTCTATAAAAACATGATCAACCGTATTAAAAGATGGAAGAATGAGTTGAAAAAAATCACTCTCTAAAGATGACATACAAATAGCCAAGAGGCATATCAAAAAGTTCCCTAACATTCCTCATTATAAGGGAAATGCAGGTGAAAATAACAATAAGATACCACCTACCCCCAGTCAGAATGACTAAGATTAAAAAAGCAAAAATAAGTGCTGGCAGGGATATGGTGAAAGGAGAATTCTCTTACACTGTTGTTGGGAATATAAACTGGTTCAGCCACTGTGGAGAACAGTTTGGATATTCCTCAAAAATATATAAATAGAAGTACCATGTAATCCAGCAATTGCATTCCTTGGTATCTACCCAAAGGAAAGAAGAATCCTTAATCAGAAAAGTGCTTGCACATTGATATTTATTGCAGCATTATTCAAAATTACTAAGATATGGAACCAACCCAAATGCCCATGAACAGATGAAGGGATTGAAAAACTGTGGCACATATACTCTATGGAATACTACTCAGCCATAAAAAACAAGATTCTGGCATTTGATAGAAAGTAGACAAATATGGAAGTGGAAGATTTACTTTCAAGTGAACCAAGCCAGGTGTTGGAGAGACACCATATGTCTCCACTTAATGTATACCTAGTGTCCGCACTCTATGACCAAAACTTAATGACTAAAGGTTCTAGAAACTTAGTAAATCGTTGTGAATACCAGATATAGCATGAGAAAAGGGCGGGTGAAGTAGAAGAGTCTGACGAAGGATATTAATGAGAAAAATAGAGAGGCATGGCATTTAAGGTACAAAGAACTGAATTATTATCTATTGAAGATAACTTTATAGTATTGTCAACTGGACAGGTGAGATATGTACACATGTTGGAATATTCACTTTGTAGCCTACGTAAAGACTGAATGTATAAAATAAATTGAAATAAAAAGAAATAAAAAACAAAACCTGAACAGCTGAATGATTGGCATCTCAAGAAGTGAAGAATCTAATAAAGGCAATGATAATCTATTACATGAAATACTTGAAGAAAACTTTCCTCAAGAAATATGAGAAAGCAAGAAAATACCTTTCTGACAAGGGAAAAGAATAACTCCTCTACATCCCCAGACAGTACAATGAAACTCATGGCAATATCAGATAAATAAATTCTTGCAAAATTTAAAAGAGGAAATTCACACTATAAAAAAATAATCAAATGGTCCTGTTAGAGATGAAGGTTATATACAGGAAGTCAGAATCTCCTTTCAAAGTATTAAAAGCAGACTAGATTATACAGAAAATCAAATCTCAGATGTAGAAGTTAGAATCACTGGCCTAGAAAATTCCTTCACAAAGACAGAAAATTGTCCCTCAAAATGGAATAATATATATGGTAAATACTAGATACCTTCAAACGTCCAATAATCAGGATAATTGGTATCCCAGAAGACAAAGAGACTAATAAGGGCATAGATCATCTATTCCATGAAATTCTGGGAGAAAACTTTCCAAACCTAGAGAGGCATTCAAACATCCAGACCCAAGAAATACAAAGGACCTCAAATAGAATTAACCAGCTAGGATTCTAAAAATAGAAAGAGGAAAATGTTAGATTACTTGCCAAGGTCATGACATCTGGCTAACATCTGACATCTCAGCAGAAAATACACAAGCAAGAAAAGAAAGGGAAGATATACTTAAAGTTTTAAAAGAAAATCAATTTCCACCAAGAATACTATACACTGGAGGATTGTCCTTCAAATGAGGAAAAAAGATTAAAACATTCTCAGATAAACGAAACTTGAAAGAATTTACCAACACCAGACCAACACTTCAAGAAGTACTGGTATACCAGGAAAACTAAAGATAAGCAGACAGAAATAAAAAGGGGGAAGATAAAATGGCTAACAAAGTGGCAGGACAAGTCCAGAAATATTGATATTAACATTCATTGAATGTCAAAGGATTAAATTCTCCAATCAAAAGACACAGACTGGTTTAATGGATTAAAAAAAAATAGAAACCTATATATTGCCTAAAGGAAATGCACCCCATAAATAAAGACAGACCAAAAGTGAAGGACTGGAAAAAGGTATTCCATGAGGATGGAAACCAAAAAAGGGCTGAAGTTGCAATATTGATTTCAGACATAATAGACTTTAAGACAAAAACTGTAAGAAGGTTAATTAAGAAGGGTATTATATAGCACTAGAAGGGTGAATTCATCAAGAAGATAAAACACTTATAAATATCAATACACACAACTTGGAAGCACCAAAATATGGGAAAGAAAGACTGCTTGATATAATCACTGGGGAGCTCAGTACCCTACTATCTCCTTTGGACACCTCATCTAAACAAAAAATAAACAGAGATACATGATCTAAACAATACCATGCATCAAAAGGACTTGACAGATATCTATAGAACCTTCCATCCAACAACCACGAAATATACATTTTTCTCAATCACATGAGAGAGCACAAAACAAGCCTTTACATATTCAAATATACATTTTTCTCACTCACATGACAGAGCACAAAACAAGCCTTTACATATTCAAAGTCATGGAAAGTATATCCAGCATACTTTTTGGCTATAATGGAGTTAAACTTGATATTAATTTCAAAAAGTACCCTGGAAAAGACACAAACATATGGAATTTAAACATACTGCTGAATGACTTCACAACCAATGAAGAAATTAAGACTGAAATAAAAAGATTCACTGAAACTAATGATAATGAGTACATGAGTTTCCATAATCTATGGGACACAGCAAAAGCAGTCATAAGAGGGAAGTTCATTGCAATTAAGATGCATTTAAAAATGATGGAAAGGCAGGGCCAGCAGGTGGTGTGGTGATAAGGTGCTGGGCTACCACATGGTTAACTGTGGTTCAAGTCCCAGGCCTGGGGACTTGCTTTCTCACTCTCCTTCTCTTTCTCTCTCTCTATCTCTCTCTGGTCAAATTGAAGAATACCAATAAATAAATTTTAAAAATTAAATAAACATTTTTTAAAGATGGAAAGGGGGAAATAAACAACCTAATGCAGCTCAGGGAACTGTAAAAACGACGATGACAACAAGAACAAAACTCCAAAAATGCCATGAGAAAAAAAAAAAAATTCCAAGAGTGAGAACAACTGAAGCCAGTGTTCACCAAGGGAGCTCTGCTATCTTCTGACCGTTTCCAGGTACCCAGATTCTACCACTTCCAGCTCCATCCTCTGCCATTACTTCCATCTCCTGCACCATGGTGGAAATATCCAGTGAGAATTGAAACAGAATACTTTAGACCTCTGGGCGCCTTTTGCCAATTCAGGAAAACTTTCGAACCTCTTATTCTTCTGAAGCACATAGGAATAGCTGTGGGTACTATAAACAGTGAGGAAAGGACTTGGGTAATGGAGGTTGCGTGGGAGAAAGTCAGGGGGAAGAAAAAATAAAGCAAAACATTTAATGCACATAAAAATGCAAAATTATCTGGTCACAATAATGTGTATAGAAATACCATTGACTGGACTAATATACAATGTATTCATGTGGAGAAATTTATTTTGTATGTTATAAAGAGATACAGTAATTATATGTAAAAATTTATTAATTATATATGAATAAAAATTTTAAAAGTGAAAGAAAAATCCTATAGAACATTTTCAAACGTGTGAAATAACCTAAATGAATTGGATGGGAGAAACAGTGATGACCAAAATAATTCTGGAAATGAATACAGTTTGTAAAACAAAAAGCAAAATAAACTATGTAACAATTATGCTGTAGTTGATAAAGTTGTTTCCCAGGTGTGCATGGGTTAAAAATTCGGAAACTTTTTAATTTTATTGTATCTTACATATTTAATCACTGTGCATCATTGCAGCATACCAAATTAATTTTCCTATCATAAATACACTGCATAATGTTCCAGTCAAGGATATTACCATAAACATTATAATTAACAGATTTATTTCGGTTTTTGGACCCTTAAATGTTTTGCTTCTTTCTTTTTTCCCTTGATTTCTTCCCTCCAATCCTCCATTTCCCATCCTCCTCCTCCACTGTCTCCAGTATCATCATTTTTCTCCATGCTTTTATACCTTCCAATCATTCAGTTTGTGCCAGAGTGTTGGCATTCAGTATAGACTGAGTGGGGACATACACTACCTCTCTTTCATTATCTGGTTTGCTTCACTTAGCAGTAAATCTTCCATATCTGCCTATTTTCTATCAATGACAGGGTGTATTTGGCTTTATTTATTTATTTATTTTTGGAGAGATTTTCACTCTAGGGCGTGTGCGCTCGCCAGACAGACAGAGAGAGACATAGAGACAGAAAGCAAGAAATCACCCCCTGGGGGGCATGGTCACGCCGCAATCCCTTCTCCTCCATTCTCCTCTTGGGATCTTGGGCATGCACGCACACGCACCCGGCGTGAGTTTTAAGCCACCAGGTCCGGGACGTGAACCGCGGTCGACTACGTGGGAGTCCAGCGACATAGCCATTATGCTAACTGCTGGTTCCCCTTGGCTTTTTTTTTTTTAGAGGCTTTTGCAATAGGGCGCATGTGCTGCTCACCAGACAGACAGAGAGAGACAGAGAGACAGAGGTGTGTTTCTTTTTTTGTTTTGTTTTGTTTTGTTTTTTTGCTATGCGATGTGTTTGCCAGAAATCCAAAGAGAGATACAGAAAGGAAGAAATCACTCCCCAGCGGGGATGGCCATACCACAATCCCTTCTCCTCCATTCTCCTCTCAGGATCTTGGGCATGCACGCACACGCACTCAGTGTGAGTTTTAAGCCACCGGGTCTGGGATGTGAACCACAGTCGACTATGTGGGAGTCCAGAGACATAGCCATTACGCTAACTGCTGGTCCTTATATTTGGCTTTTTTATGGCTGGGTAGTATTCTGTAGTGTACACGTTCCACACTTTTTCAATCTATTCATCTGTTCATGGGCATTTGAGTTGGTTCTATTTCTTAGCAATCGTGAAAAAAGTTGCAATAAATATGGATGTGGAAGTGTTTTTCTTACCGAGCATTTTCCTATCCTTTGGGAAGTTATCCAGGAGTGGAATTGCTGGATCACATAGTAGTTCTATTTGTAGTCTTTAAGGAACCTACATACTGTTTCCACAGCGGCAGTACTAATTTTTTTTTTTTAGAATTAATTTTTAAACTTATTTATTTATTTACCAGTGAGAGAGAGAGAGAGAGAGCAAGAGAGAGAGAGAAAGAGAGAGAGAGAGAGAGGAGAAAAGTGAGAAAGCAAGCTGCCAGGTCCAGAACTCAAACTATGGTCAGTCATGTGGAAGTCCAGCACCCATAACCACCAAAACACCTGCCAGCCACAGTTGTACTAATTTGTAATCCCACCAATAGTGAAGAAGAGTTTCCTTTTCACCACAGCATCACCAGCACTTATTTATTTATTTATTTATGGAGAGGTTTTTGCTATAGGGTGCGTGTGCTCACCAGAAAGACATCCTCAGGGGGGATGGCCATGATGCAATCCCTTCTCCTCCAGTCTCCTCTCAGGATCTTGGGCATGCATATGCATGCGCCCAGAGTGAGTTTAAGCCACTGGGTCCAGGACTTGAAATGCGGTCGACTACATGAGAATTCAGCAACATAGCCATTACGTTAACTGCTGGTCCCTACCAGCACTTGTTTCTTGTTTTTTTTTTTTTTTTTTTTTTTTTGGGTTTTTTTT
>NW_006159853.1:537028-557106 GCF_000334495.1 Tupaia belangeri chinensis | reverse complement strand
CAGACAGAGACAGAGAGAGACATAGAGACAGAAAGCGAGAAATCACCCCCCCCAGGGGAGATGGTCATGCCGCAATCCCTTCTCCTCCATTCTCCTCTCAGGATCTTGGGCACGCATGCACATGCACCTGGCATGAGTTCTAAGCCACCGGGTCTGGAATGCGAACTTGCGGTCGACTACGTGGGAGTCCAGCGACATAGCCATTACGCTAAATGCCGGTTCCCCCAGCACTTGTTTTTAAAACCTTTTTTTTTAAGCCTTAGTCATTCTAACTGGGGTTAGGTGGTATCTCGTTGTAGTTTTGGTTTACACCTCTCTTATGATAAGTGATGTTTAGCATTTTTTCATATGCTTTTTGACCATTTGTATTTCTTTCTTAGTTGTCTGTTCAGCACATTTTCCCATCTTTTAATTGGGTTGATCTCTTTTTAAAGGTAAACTGAGTTCCCTGTATATTCTGGTTATCAGTCCCTTATCTGAGACATAGTTTGCAAATATATTCTCTCATTCTGAGGGTTGTTGATTCACTCTAATTTTACTTCTTTTGCTGTGCAGAAACTTTTTAATCTAATGTAATCTCACATGTGTTTTTTGGGGGGATTATTGCATGTGTTTGAGGGTTTTGTTTAAGAAGTCTTTGCTTACTTTTATGTCTCTAAGAGTTTCCCCAGTTTTTTCCATCAGTAGATTTGTAGTGTGAGGTTTTAGGTTTAGATGTTTGATCCAATTTTTATTATTTATCATTATTATTTATACATTCAATCACTATACATCTTTTAGATTGTAAAGAGAATTTACCCAGCATGATATACACCTTCGACCAGTCCAGTTGAGAATACTAGACAAGTCATCATCAACAGGTAATAAACCATTTCTGCATACCACAAATGTATTACCTCTCTACTTTTTTTTAATCCCTGTTTTTTGGTTTTATTTTGTTTTTTTTCTTTCTTTCTTTATTTTTTTACTTTTATTTTTTAATTTTTTTCATTTCATTTTCTTCTATACATTCACTCACATTATTATTTGTCTTACAAAATGGATATTTCAACAGGTGAACATTTCTCCCTAGTACTGTTGATAAAACTACAAAATATCTTCAACAGATAATACCACACCTCTTTGTGCTATTAATGCTCCCAAACTATCCTTCCATACACTCTTCCTCTCTCCCACTCTCCTTCTAACTTGTCCCCAGTGTCCATAACAATTTTCAATGCTTTTATGTCCTCCAGTCTTGACGTCTCTACCATAGAGTGCAGTCAGTATATGTTAAGTTGAAACATACAATGTCTGTTTCATAGCTGGACTTGCTTCATTTGGTAATAAATCTTCCATATTCATCTACTTTCTGTCAAAAACCAGAGTCTTGTTGTGTTTTTATGGCTTAATAGTATTCCATGGATTGTATGTGCCACACTTTTTTAATCCATTCATCTCTTTGTGGACATTTGGGTTGGGGTTGGTTCCATGTATTAGCATTCATAAATAATGCCACAATAAACATAGATGTGCAAATACTTTTCCAACTGAGCATTCGCCTGTCCTTTTGTTAGAATTCCCAAAGTGGAATTGCTGGATTACATGGTAGTTCTATCTGAAGGTCTTTGAGGAACCTCCATATTGTTCTCCACATTGGTTGGACCAATTTACATTCTCACCAACAATGTAGGAGAGTTCCCACTTCATCACATACTCACCAGCACTTATCATGTTTTTTTTTTCTTTAGAGGTTTTTGCTATAGGGCGTGTGTGCTCGCCAGACAGAGAGAGAGAGACAGAGAGATAGAAAGCAAGAAATCACCCCCCAGGGGGGACGGCCATGCCGCAATCCCTTCTCCTCCATTCTCCTCTCTGGATCTTGGGCATGCACGCACACGCGCCCAGAGTGAGTTTAAGCCACTGGGTCCGGGACGCGAACCACGGTCGACTACGTGAGAGTCCAGCGACATAGCCATTACACTAACTGCTTGTCTCAGTGTTTTTCTTTTTGTTTTTTAGAGTCTTCACCATTCTGACTGGAATTAGGTAGTATCTCTCTGTGATTTTTATCTGCATCTCCTTTATCATGAGTGATGTTGAGCATTTTTTCCTATGTTTTTTGACTGTTCAAATGTCTTCCTTAGAGAGTTTATGCAGCTCATTTTTTCCATATTTTATTCAGGTTAATCACTTTCTTCTGGGTAAGCTACTTGAGCTTCCTGTGTATTCTGGTCATCAGTTCCTTATCTGAGGCATAGTTAATGAAAGTTTTCCCCCATTTCAAGGATTGTCAATTCACACTAATTACCATGTCCTTTGCTGTGCAGAAACTTCTTAATCTGATGTAATTTTGTTGTCTGTTTTTGGGATTATTGCCCATGCTTCGGGGGGTCTTATTTAAGAAGTCTGCATACCCCAAATGTCTCCCAGAGTTTCCTCAGTGTTTTCCACCAATAGTTTTATAGATTGAGGTTTTAGGTTTGGATTTTGATTCACTTTGAGTTGATTTTTGTTAATAGTGAGAGATAGGAATTTAGATTTATCTATCTGCAGGTGAATACCCAGTTTTTTAGCACCATTTGCTAAAGAGGTTGGATATATGTTTGGGGGTTATTTCTGGGGTTTCTATTCTATTCCATTGGTCCTCATATCTATATTTATGCCCAAACTATACTGTTTTGATTATCACAGCTTTGTAATATATTTTGGGATCAGGAAGTGAGATTACACACATTCCACTCTTTTTGCATAGGATTACCTTGGCAATATGGGGTCTTCTATGATTCCAAACATCACATTAAGTTTATTTTAGATGTAACGGCAATGTTAAAATTGATAAGTTTAATTCTTAATTACACCAAATATATTTAGCCATTTGAGTAGCTTCAAAGTTATTCCTTCCTAAAAACTGAGGGAACTTTTCTAACATCACACATCACAGTTTCTTAACAATTCTCTTTTTGCAGAATTTTCAAGCCGCTGATCAAGCTGCTTTGGATGTATTTCACAATTTCTGTCCTGAAATGAAAACTAATCTGGACAAATTATAATTGCTTAGATTTCTCTACAGATTCCAGATGAATTCTATGTTTATATATTCTAGATCTGTGAAGAATGGCTCTTGTAAATTTGTAGGGATTGTATTAAATATATAGATTAATTTTTATTAGATTTTTATTAATTGTTAGAGATAGGGTCTAGTTTCATCATTTTGCATTTTATCATTTTGCATTTCATCATTTTGCAGGTGAATACCCAGTTTTTCCAGCACCATTTGCTAAAGAGGCTTTCTTTTCCCCACTGGATTGACTGATGCCCTTTGTCAAAAATCAATGCATTGTATCTTTTGAGGTTTTTACTGGGATCTCAATTCTGGTCCATAGGTCTACATGCCTGTTTTTGTGCCAGTGTCATGCCGTTTTGATTATCGTAACTTTGTAATATATTTTGGGGTCAGGGAATGAGTTGCCGCCTATTCCAGAATTCCACAGAACTGCTTCTGTAATATGGGGGTCTTTAATGTTTCCAGACAGATTCTATGATTGCTTTTTCTAAATCTTCAAAGAATGTCTCTGGTAATATTATTGAAATTGCATTAAATATGTAGATTAGTATTGGTAGAAATGACATTTTGATTATATTAATTCTTCAGAGACAGGAACATGGGATAATCTTCCACTTTTTTGTGCCATTTTTAATTTCTTTTTTAGATTTTCATGATTTTACTTGTAGAGGTCTTTGGCTTATTTGGTTAGGTTTATTCCTAGATATTTCATACTTTAGTTATTATAAATGGGATTTCTTTTTTTAGTTCTACCTCAGTCTGTTCATTTTCATGTAGAAATGCTATAGATTTTTGTATGTTGATTTTGTATTCTACCACTTTACTGTATTCATTTATCACTTTTAAGAGTTTATTTTGTTTTGTTTTGCAGATTCTTTTGTGTTTTCCATTTATATAATTATATCATCAGCAAATAGAGATGCTTTCACTTCTTCTTTCTCTATTTGAATGCCTTTTCTTTTCTTTTCTGATTGCACTGGTTAAGACTTCCAGTACTAAAATGAAAAGGAGTGGAGAAAGTGAGCAGCCTTGTTTTGTTCCACTTTTTAGTGGAAAAGCTTTGATCTTTTCTTCATTTACTTTGTTGGCTATAGTTTTTTTTTTATGTATGGTCTTTATTGTATTGAGAAATGTTCCTTCTATGCAATTTTGCTGAGAGTCTTAATCATAAAGGGATGTTGTATTTTATCAAATGCTTTTCCTGTATGTATTAATTTGGTCATATGGTTTTTATCTTTCTGTCTGTTAATATGATGTATTATATCTATGGTTTTGCATATGTCAAATCATCCTTGCATCCCTGGAATAAGCCTATCTGGTCAGGATTTGTAATCTTTTTTATGTGTCATTGGATGAAACTTTCTAATATCTTGATGGTTAATTTTTACATCCATGTTCATCAGAGATATTGGTATAGTTTCTTTTTTGTTATGTATTTGTCTATTTGGGGTATGAGGGTGATGGATGCTTTATAATAGGAACTTAAGAGTGTTTCATTCTTTTGGATCTTTGAAATAGTTTGATTAGAATGCGGGCTAGTACTTTAAAAGTTTTGTGCAATTCTAATGTGAAATCAGAAGGACTTGGTCTTTTTGCTTCCTTTAGAGGTTATTCATCACTGATTCAATTGCATCGTTTGTTATTGGTTTATTCAGGCTTTCTATGTCTTTCTGACTCTGTCTTGATAGATTTTACATATCCAGAAATTGGTTCATCTCATCCAGGTTTTCTTGTTTGTTGCTATATAGTTGCTCATAATGTTCTCTAATGTTTTGTATTTCTGTTATGTCTGTTGTGATATTCCCTGTTTCATTGAGAATTTGATTGATCTGGTTTCTATCTCTCTTTTTAATTAGTCTAGCTAATGGTGTATCAATTTTATTTATCTTCTCAAAGAACCAGATTATGGTTTTATTTATTTTTTGTATAGTTCATTTATTCTGTATTTTATTTATTTCTGCTCTAGTCTTTATTATTTACTTTTTCCTGGCATTATTGGAGTTGTCATTGTTCTTCCAGTTCCCTGAGGTGTGCTATTAGGTTGTCTCTTTACCAACTTTCCATCTATTTTCCCCCTATCTTTTAATATGCACTAATTGCAATGAACTTCCCTACTATGACTGTTTTTGCTGTGTCTCATAAGTTGCACTCATTTTTCTTGATTTTAATGAATCTTTTGATTTAAGACTCAATTTCTTCATTGATTGTAAAGTCATTCAGAAGTAGATTGTTTAGTTTCTACAGGTGTGTATATTTTGATGGATTTTCCTGAAATTAATTTCCATTTAATTCTATCATATTTGGACAAGATGCTGCATATAGTTTCTATGCCTTTGGGTTTGTAGAGGCTTATTTTATGCCCTATCATGTGGTAAATCTTTGAAAAGTTTCCATGCAAAGGAGAAAACTGTTTATTTTGTGGTTGTTACGTGCAAAGTTTTATAGATGTCTTCCAAATCCATTTTACTTACTGTGTTGTTTAGATCCTATATCTCTTGGCTTATTTTTTTGTCTAGATGATCAGCCCAAAGGAGAGAGTTGGGTACTGAGATCTCCAATGATTAATGTATTGCAGTCTCTCTCTCCATTTAGATCTAGCAGTCTTTCTTTCACATATTTGTGTGTTCCTGAATTGAGTGCACAGATATCTATAAGTGTTGCCATTTTCTTGGTGAATAAACTTTTAGTACTATATAATGTTCTTCTTTGTCTCTTTTTGCAATTTTTTTTGTCTTAAAGCCTACTTTGTCTGATATCAGTATCATGACTCCAGCTTTTTTTGGTTTTGTTTGCATAGGATAATTTTTGTAGTTCTTCATTTTAGAAAGAAGTATGTCTTTGTCCATGAGCTACATTTCTTGTAGGCAGTGAATAGTAGGGTTTTTTTTTTTATTATTCATTCAGTCAGCCACTCTGTGTTTTTTTATTGGAGGATTTAATCTATTAACATTCAATGCTATTATCCATACTGGTGAATTTGTTTCTGTCTTTTTGTTAGTCATTTTCCTGGTTGGTTTTTGTTCTCTTATTTCCACCTCTCTAGTTTTTCTAATATATTACTCTCTTCAGTACTTCTTGAAGAGCTGGTCTAGTATTAGTGAATTCTTTCTGATTTTGTTTGTCTGCAAATTATTTAATTTGTTCTTCTCATTCTTGATTCAAATTGTTTTTATTTTAGTATTTTGAATGTGTTTCCATTCTTTTTTTTTTTTTTGCCTGCATTTTTTTGGTTGAGAGTTCTGATGTCAGCCATATAGGGTAACCTTTGTAAGTGACTTGGTGTTTCTCTCTTGCTATTTTTATAATCTTTTTGTATGTAACTTTTACCATTCAGACTGTGATGTGCCATGGAGAGAATCTTATGTCGATTCTATTCAGGGTCCTTTGTAATTCTTGGGTCTGGAAGTCTGAATACTTCTCTAGGTTGGTAAAGTTTCTACAAGTATTTAATGGAATAGATTCTGTTTCCTTGTATGAATATTTGCCTTCTGGAATCCCTATTCTTCAGATATGTGGATGATTGATAGTGACTAGCATTTCCCATATGTTGTTATCTTTTAAAAATTTTAAAATTATTTTTGGTGATTTTATCTAAAGATCAATGGACTGAAAAACTGTGGCACATATACTCTATGGAATACTACTCAGCCATAAAAAAACAAGACCCTGGCTTTTGACAGAAAGTGGTAGAATATGGAAGATTTACTGCTGAGTGAAGCAAGCCAGGCAATGAAGGAGAGACATTGTATATCCCCACTTAATATATACTGAGTGTCTGCACTCTATGACTGAAACTGATTGACCTAAGGTTGTACAAACACAAGAGACCATATATAGTGTGTGTAAAAGAGTAGAGTCTGAGGAAGGACATTTAGAAGAAAAATAGAGAGGTAAAGCATTAATGGGACAAAGAAATGTGGTATTATCTGTTGAACATAATTGTATAGTTTATCAATGGACTAGGTAGAAATGTTCCCATGTTGAAATATTCACTTTGTAAGCTAAATAATGTGAATGAATGTATCAAAGAAAATTAAATTTAAAAAAAGACAAAGGAAAAGCACAATTCCCTTGAAAGTTCAGTACAAACTCTAAAGGTTCAAGTAGCTAAACAAACTCCAAGTGTCAGCCCCCATCCCCTCCCCCAAAAAAACAAGGTTTTTGTCTTTCAGCTTAGCAATTCTGTATTCTGCATGGAAGCACAATTCCCTTGAAAGTTCAGTACAAACTCTAAAGGTTCAAGTAGCTAAACAAACTCCAAGTGTCAGCCCCCATCCCCTCCCCCCAAAAAACAAGGTTTTTGTCTTTCAGCTTAGAAATTCTGTATTCTGCATGGTCCAATCTAATTGTTTTTAAAGTATTATTTTTATTTAAGTTCACTTATTTGTTTATTTATGTTTAATTTGTATGTGTGTTTTCTTTTTTGATTTATTGTTAGTATTATTATTCATACATTCAATTGCTATACATCATTTATATTGTAAAGAGATTTTACCAAGCATGATGTACACCTCAGTCTAGTCAGTTTAGAATACTATATACATATTCGTCAACAGATAATATACCATATCTGTGTCCCACAAGTATCTTACCTCTCTATTTTTTCCTGCTGGACTCTGGCCTAGTAGAAGCTGACCAATGGCAAAGGACTGCCTGAAGAATAAAACTGTGAACAATGACTGATTATCAGTGTTTTCTATGTTTCCATAGGTTCTAACAGCAGGCTTTAGAAACCTCTCTTTAAGTAATGTATTACTTCTGTCAGAAGTGTCTAGGGTGATTATCGAGTTTAGTACTCCAAATTATTGGGGACCCTGAGGCTTAGGTATTTTTCTGAATATAATGTTAAAGGTAAGTTGCATTCATTTAAACTAATAGAGCAGACAGAATTCACTATTTAATAGTTTTTAAATCAGTGGTTTCAGTTGAACAAAAGAGAGAGTTACAGAAGGAAGGTTCCAGAGCTCAGTAGTTTTAAGTTGAAGATCATTTGAATAGCAGTCTTCAGTCTATTGTCTTACTGATTTACAAACTACTATCACTGAGAAACTTAGCTAGTTGAGTGAGAGGAAACCAGAATGCTTGTTCATAGTTTGCTTTTTTCTTTTTTTTTTTTAAAGCAAATTACTTAATTTTACTTTTATGGCAGGAGGGAGAAAAAGTGTTAAAATGGTTTCTAATGAAGTCAGATATTTAAATGATGAATGACTAATGTGTTTAGTAGAGACAAAATAAACCAAGAAATGATTGTTCTTTGTCATTAAAAAAAGTTTTATAAAATTTAATAGCAAAGCCATTGGGGCCTGGACTTTTCTTTGTTGGGAGGTTATTTATTACTGATTCAATCTGATTGCTTGTTATAGGTTTATTCAGGCTTCTGATGTCCTCCTGAGTCAATCTTGGTAGATTTTATGTGTCCAGGCATTTGTCCGTGTCATCCAGGTTTTCTTCTTTGTTGGCATATTGTTGCTCATAGTATCCTTTAATGATGTTTTGTATTCCTGTTATGTCTGTTGTAATGTTGCCTAATTCATTGTGAATTAGATTTATCTGGTCCCTTTCTCTCTTTTTCTTAATTAGTCTAACTAATGGTGTGCCAATCTTATTTATCTTTTCAAATAACCAGCTTTTGCTTTCATTTATTTTCTGTAAAATTCACTTATAGTTTATTTTATTTATTTCTACTTAAATATTTATTATTTCTTTTCTTCTGGCATTTTTTTTTTGGATTTTTTTTTTGTTGTTGTTTTTCTAATTCCCTGAGGCTTGATATTAGGTTGTCTTTTTGCCACCTTTCCGTCTTTTTCTTGTGCGTACTAATTGCTCTGAATTTCCCTCTTATGATTGCTTTTGCAGTGTCCCATAAATTATGGAAATTTGTGTGCTCATTATCATTTGCTTCCATGAATCTTGCGATTTCAGTCTTAATCTCTTCAGTAGTTATGAAACAATTCAGAAGTAGGTTATTTAGTTTTCATGTATTTGTATATTTTTGAGGGATTTTCCTGAGATTAATATCAAGTTTAATTCCATCATGGTTGGAGATGATGCTGGATATAGTTTCTATGCCCTTGAATCTGTTTGTTGGGGCTGAGAAAAATGTGTATTTTGTGTTTCTGGGTGAGAATTCTATAGATGTCTATCAGGTCCCTCTGATTTATGGTATCATTTATGTCCTGTATCTCCTTGCTAGTTTTTTGTCTTGTTGACCTCTCTAAAGGAGATAATGGGGTGTTGAGATCTCCAACAACTATTCTGTTACAGTCTGTCTCTCCTTTTAGATCTAGCAGTCTTTCCTTTACATTTTTGGGTGTTCCTGAGTTTAGTGCATAGATATTTATAAGCGTTATATCTTCTTTTTGAATGAACACTTATACTATTATATAATGTCCTTCATTCTCTTTTCTTATGCTTTTTGTCATAAAGTCTATTTTGTCCAAAATTAGTATAGTGACTCCTACTCTTTTTTAGTTTCTGTTTGCATGGGATACCTTTTCTAACCCTTCACTTTTAGTCTATGTATGTCTTTATCCATGAGATGGGTTTCTTGTAGGCAGCAGATGGAGGGTTTCTAATTTTTAATCCATTCAGCCAGTCTGTGTCTCTTAATTGGATAATTTAATCCATTGACATTCAACGTTATTATCGATATTTCCAGACTTGTCCCTACCATTAAGTTGGCCATATTCCTTGTTGTTTATGTTCTCTTATTGCTGTCTGTCTCTCTTTCATTTTCTTTGTATAGTACTCCTTTCAGAATTTCTTAAAGATCTTTCTGAAGTTTGTAAATTCTATCAGGTTTTATTTATTTGAGAATATTTTTATTTTCTTTTCCCATATGAAGGATACTCTTGCCAGGTATAGTATTATTGGTTGAAATTGTTTTTCATTTAGCATGTTGAATATGTTTTTCCATCTTTTCCTTGCTTACATTGTATCCTATGAGTGGTCTGGTTGTAGCCTGATAGGATAGCCCTTGTAATTGATTTGATGTTACTCTCTTGCCAATCTTAGTATCTTGTCTTTATCAGTCATTTTGGTCAATCGAGCTATGATGTTGGGTGGAAAGGACCTTCTTGGATTGATTCTAGTTGGGATTCTTTGTATTACTTGGGTCTGGATGTTTGAGTGCTTCTCTAGACTTGGAAATATTTTTTCCAGAATTTCATTGAATAGATTATCCATGCCCTTACTAGTTTCTTCACCTTCTGGAATACCAATTATTCGGATATTGTGGAGTTTGATGGTATCTACTATATCGCATATATTATTCTCAGATTTCCTGGCTGTTCTCTCAATATTTCTGATAAATTTTTTAGGTCATTGTTTCTGTCTTCTACATTTGAAATTCGATCTCTGCATGATCTAACCTGCATTTGATACTTTAAAGAGAGGTTTTAACTTCCTGTATTATACCCTTTATATCTACTGTCTGATTATTTTTTATGGTGTCCAATACTTCTTTCATCTTTCATATTGTGGAAAGACATCTTCATCTCTTGGAGCTCAACATGTCTTTTCTCTTGCATGTCATAGAATGTGGCTACCATAAATACTCTAAATTCTTTTTCTTTCATTTTCATATTTTTAAAAATTATAAGTTCTTTTATACATTCAATCACGTTATTTAACTTTCAAAGTGAATATTCCAACATGTGTACCTTCCACCCTAGACCAGTTGATAATACTATAAAGTTATCTTAACAGATAATACCCCATATCTTTGTCCCATAAATGCTATGCATCGGTATTTTTCTCCTTAACGTCCTGTCTCTAACTCCACTCCATTGTCCACCTTCTTCTCACCCTATATCTGGTATTCACAACCATTTTTTGTGTTTCCATCCTTTAGTCATTCAGTTTCAGTCAAACGGTGCAGACATTCAGTATATATTAAGTGGAGACATACAATGTCTCTCTTTTGTAGCCTGACTTGATTCACTCAGCAGTAAATTTACCATATTCATCCACTTTCTGTCAAAAGCCAGGGTCTTCTTGTATTTTATGGCTGAGTAGTATTCCATAGAGTATATGTGCCACAGTTTTTCATTCCATTAATTTGTTTGTGGGCATTTGGGTTGGTTCCATGTCTTAGAGATTGTGAATACTGCCACAATAAATATCGATATGAAAGAACTTTTCAGAGTAAGAATTTTTCTGTTCTTTGGGTAGATACCAAGGAGTGGGATTGCTGGATCATATGATAGTCCTATTTGTAGATTTTTGAGAAATCTCCAAATTGTTCTCCACAGAGGCTGGACAAATTTACATTCCCACCAGCAGTGTAGGAGAGTTCCCCTTTTACCACATCCACAATAAATATCGATATGAAAGAACTTTTCAGAGTAAGAATTTTTCTGTTCTTTGGGTAGATACCAAGGAGTGGGATTGCTGGATCATATGATAGTCCTATTTGTAGATTTTTGAGAAATCTCCAAATTGTTCTCCACAGAGGCTGGACAAATTTACATTCCCACCAGCAGTGTAGGAGAGTTCCCCTTTTACCACATCCTTGCTGGCACTTACCATTTTGTGTTTTTTCTAATCTTAGTCATTGTGATTGGGGTTAGGTTGTATTTCATTGTAGTTTTGATCTGCATTTCTCTTACAATGAGGGATGTTGAGCATTTTTTCATATGCCCTTTGGCCATTTGTATGTCATCCTTATAGATTGATTTTTCAACTCATTCTCCCATCTTTTAATAGAGTTGATCATCTTTTTTAGGACAGCTGCATGAGTTTCTTGTGTATTCTGGTTGTCAGTCCTTATCTTACAGGTAATTTACAAAAATATTTTCCCATTCTCAGAGCTGTCTATTCACACTAACTACTGTGTGTTTTGCCATGCAAAAACTTCTTAGTCTGATGTAATCTCACTTGTAATCCCGCTATTTTTGAGATTGACTCTGTTTGGCAGTAGTATTTAAGAAGTCTTTGCCTACTCCAATGTCTCCAGAGTTTCCCAATTGTTTTCCAAAAGCAGTTTTATAGTTTGAGGGCTTAGGTTTAGATCTTTGATTCATCTTGAGTTGATTTTTTTTGTCATTGTGAGAAGTAGGGGGTTCAGATTCATCTTTCTACAGGCGGAAATCCAATTTTGCCAGTACTATTTGCTAAAGAGGTTTTCTTTTTCCCAGTGGATGACTGGGACTCTTTGTCAAAAATCAGTTAACTGTATATTTAGAAATTTATTTCTGGGGACTTTATTCTGTTCCATGGTTCCATTCCACATGTCTGTCTCTGTGCCAGTACCATGCTGTTTTGATTACCACAGCTTTGTAGTATATTTTAGCATCTGGCAGTGAGATTCTGCTCACTCCACTCTTCTTCTGCAGAATTGCTTTGGCAATATGAGGTCTTTTATTATTGCAGACAAATTTTATGATTGTCTTTTCTAGATCTGTGAAGAATGTGTCTGGTACTTTGATTGGCATGGCATTAAATATGTAGATTAATTTGTGTAGAATTCCCATTTTGATTATATTAATTCTTCCAATCCAGGAACATGAGATGTCCTTCCACTTTTTTGTGTCATTTTTTTTTTTTTCGCTTCTCATAGTTTACCTTGTGGAGATTTTTAACTTCTTTGGTTAGACTTATTCCTAAGTATCATACTTTTTGTGGCTATGGTAAATGGAATAACTTTTCAGTTCTATCTCAGTCTGCCTATTGTTCGTATATAGAAATGCTATAGATTTGGGGGGCGAGCAGGTGTCTGTCTCTTTCTGATCAAATTAAAATA
Organism: Tupaia belangeri chinensis; assembly: GCF_000334495.1. Classification (NCBI taxonomy): domain Eukaryota; kingdom Metazoa; phylum Chordata; class Mammalia; order Scandentia; family Tupaiidae; genus Tupaia; species Tupaia belangeri. Next base: position 544,318 of record NW_006159853.1, on the reverse strand, counting down.
AATGAGTGAATAAATAAAATAATTAATTTTTTTTAAAAAAAGAAGTGCTATAGATTTTTGTATATTGCTTTTGTATCCTGCAACTTTACTGTACTCATGTATTACTTCCAGAAATTTTTTTCATGGAAACCATTGGTCTTCTATGTATACAATCATGTCATCTACGAATAGAGAGAGTTTCACCTCTTCTTTTCCTATTTGAATGTCTTTTATTTTTTCCTCATTTCTGATTGCATTGGCGAGGACTTCCAGTACTATATTGAAGAGGAATGGAGAAAGTGGCCATCCTTGTCTTGTACCTGTTTTTAGTGGAAAAGCTTTCAGCTCTTCTCCATTCATGATGATGCTATGGATTTTTCATAGATAGCTTTTATTGTGTTGAGAGGTGACAGTCAATGCCAATATTTCTGAGAGTCTTGATCATGAAGGGATGTTGTATCTTATCTCATGTTTTTAGGCATCAATCGATGTGATCATATGGTTTTTCTCTTTCTTTTTCTTAATATGGTATATTGCATTTATGGTTTTGTGTATGTTGAATCAACCTTGCATTCCTGGAATAAAGCCTACCTGGTTGTGATGTATAATCTTTTATATAAGTGGCTGGATATAATTTGCTATTATCTGGTTGAGAATCATTCAGTATATATTCATCAAGGTATTGGTCTTCAGTTTATCTTCCTTGTCCTTTCCTTACCTGTCTTAAGTATAAGAGTCATGGAGGCTTTAAAGAATGAATTAGGGGTAGATTCACCTTTTTGTATCTTTAGAAATAACTTGAGCAGTATTGAGGTTAACTTTTTTTTTAAAAGTTTTGTAGAATTCAGAGGTGAAGCCGTCAGGACCTGAGGTTTTCTTTGTTAGGAGGTTAGTTATTACTAATTCAAATTCTTGGCTTGTTATGGGCCTATTCAGACTTTCTACCTCTACCTGGCTCAAACTTTGTAGATTATATGTGTCCAGAAATTTGTCCATCTCAACCAGATTTTTTTTGTTTTTGTCATATAGTTGTTCATAGTATCCTCAAAGATGTTTTGTATTTCTATTATGTCTATTGTTATATTGCCTGCCTCATTGGATATTTAATAAGTCTCACTAGGGGTGTATCTATTTTCTTTATCTTTTCAAAGAACCAACTTTTACTTCTCTTTATTTTCTGTATACTTCATTCATTTTCTATTTAATTTATTTCTGCTAGTATCTTTATTATTTTCTTTCTTCTGAGTTTTTTGAATTTTTTTGCTGCTGCTTTTCCAATACTCCAATGCATGATTTTAGGTGATCCATTTGCTTTCTTTTCTTCTTCTTCTTATGTGCATTAATTGCTATGAACTTCCCTCTTATGATGGCTTTTGCAGTGTCCCAAAGATTATGAAAACTCATGTTCTTATTGTCATTGGTTTCCATGAATCTTTTACTTTTAGTTTTTATTTCTTAAGTAGTTGTGAAGTCATTCAGGAGTAAGATTTTTAGGTTTCATGTATTTAATATTTTTGAGGATTTCTCTCGAAATTAAAATCAAGTCTAATTCCATCATGGTTGGAGAAGATGCTGGATATAGTTTCTATGCCTTTGAATCTGTAGAGACTTGCCTTGTGTCATATCATGTGGTCATTTTGAAAAATTTTCATGTGGGGGGTGTGAAAAAAATTCTATCTCATAGTTTTAGGTGGAATGTTATATAGATGTATGTTAAGTCTATTTGATTTATGTCATCATTTAGATCCTTCATTTCTTCACGTATTTTATGTGTAGATTATCTGTCTAAAAGGGATAGTGGGATGATGAGGTCTTCAACAACTTGTGTGATGTAGTCTATCTCTCCTTTTATGTATTTTGTTGCTCCTGTGTTAGGTGCATAGATATTTATAAGCACTGTATCTTTTTTTTTTTTTTGGAGAGGTTTTTGCTATAGGGTGCGTGTGCTTGCCAGACAGAGAGACAGAAAGTGAGAAATCACCCCCCCAGGGGGGGATGGCCATGCCGCAATCCCTTCTCCTCCATTCTCCTCTCGGGATCTTGGGCACGCACGCACACGCGCCCGGCGTGAGTTTAAGCCACTGGATCCGGGACTCGAACCGCGGTCGACTACATGGGAGTCCAGCGACATAGCCATTACGCTAACTGCTGGTCCCCAAGCGCTATATCTTTTTGATTGATTACGCTTTTGCTACAATATAGTGCCATTTTTTGTCTCTTTGAATAGATTTTGTTTAAAGCATATTTTGTCAGAAATTAGTATCACGACTCCCACTCTTTTTTGGTTCTCATAAACATGGAAAACCTTTTTCCAGTCCTTCACTTTTCACTAGTTTATGTACGTCTTTATCCATGAGGTGGTTTTCCTGTAGGCAACAGATAGATGGCTTCTGTTTTGTTTTTGTTGCTTTTTTTTTTTTCCGTTCAGCCAGTCTGTGTCTCTTGAGTGGAGAATTTAGACCATTAACATTAAATGTTACTATTGATATTTCTGGACTTGTCCCAAAGTTTAAGTTGGTCATTGTCTCGGTTGCTTTGATTTTCGTATTTCTAGCTGTTTATCCTTTAATTTTCCTGGAACAATACACTCTTCAGTGTTTCTTGAAGAGCTGGTCTGATGTTGGCAAATTATTTCAGGTTTTGTTTGTCTGAAAAGATTTTAATATTTCTTTCCCATAGCAAGTGTAATCTTGCAAAATATAATAGTCTTGGTTGAAATTATTTCTCTTTTAACATTTTCAATACATCTTCCCATTCTTTTCTTGCTTGCATTAGTTTCGTTGAGAGGTTTGGTGTTAGCCTGGTGGGATGACCTTTGTAAGTCACTTGTTATTTTTCAATTTTAGTATCTTGTCTGTATCTGTGGCCTTGTCCAGTCTGGCTAAGATATGCCTTGAGGAAGATCTTCTTAGGTTGACCTATTTGAAATCCTTTGTATTTCTTGGGTCTGTATTTTTGAGTGCCCCTCTAGACTTGGGAAATTTTCTTCCAGGATTTCATGGAATAGATTTTCCATGCCCTTATTAGTTTATTCACCTTCTGGGATACCAATTATTAGGATGATTTGATGTTTAATGAAATTTAGTATTTCTCATTTATTAGCCTCGTGTTTTCTTATTTTCTCTATCTTTTTGGTGTTTTTTCCTAGGTCAGAGGTTTTATCTTCTACATCGGAGATTCAGTCTTAAGACTTTCGAGAGTGCTTTTGATTTCCTATATTATAGACTTTATCTCTAACAGTTCCATCTGATTCTTTCTCATAGTGTCCATTTCTTCTTTCATATTGTAGAAGGACTTCCTTATCTCCTGCAGTTTGTTGTCTTTCTTGTGTTCCAATTCAGAATTTTGTCACCCTCAATTCCCTAAATTCTTTCTCAGACATTTTGGTAACTTCTATTTTTTCAAAAAATGGAGGGGAGTCACTGTGTTCATATGATTGGGACATATTTCCTGGTTTATTCAGATCTGAGGCTCCTCTTGTACTTCTAGCCATTCGGAGAATATATTCACTTGTGAATGCAACTAAGGAGAAAATTTATTTCAGTAGGAGCAAGTGTGTTTCCCTTTTGCTGTGGACTGATTTGTGTTGAAGTCTCTCTTCTGTTGTGTTTATCAATGTGTTCTCAAGAGGAATACACTATTCAGGTGTCTGAAGAGCAGTATCTTCTTTTTCGCAGGTGGTTCAGTAAAAGGGAAGGATCCCAGTGAGCCTTACAATACTAGAGTATTTCAGAACTGTGATTTTTAGACCAGTCAAGTATGCTTGGGAGAGTGGAGGATGAGGAGGAGGCAATAATATAAGAGGGGAGGAAAAGTACAAAGGAGAACTTAGAAAAATTCATGCATAGTGCTAGCAAACAGAAAACCACCAGGGGCTTGGAGATAAACATGGGGCTCTACTAGGGAGCTGAGGCAAGTCTGTGGGGCAAGGAATAGAAAATCAACAAAAGAAAGAAGAGCAAAAAACTCACTGCCTGCATTTCTGAGAGACAAAGGTCCTGGAGCTCAGGGGGCTGGAGCTGGGGCTGGGGGCAGTGATGCTCCTGCTTCAATGTCCCTTGCTGGCCAGGAGCCTTGAGATGGAACTGGGGCTCTGCTAAAGAGTGGAAGTCAGTCTATAGGGCAAGGAGGAGTAAGCAATTAACCAAAGAAAGAATAAGAGAGAGAGAGAGAGAGAACCCTTCCTTTCTTTCTGAAAGGGGTGGGTCCTGGGACTGGGAGAGTTGTAGCTCAGGCTGGAAGTGGTGCCTCTGCCTCAATGTCCCTTGCTGGTCAGGGGCCTGGAGCTAGAAATGAGGCTCTGCTGGAGAACAGAGGTCAGTTGGTCGGGCAAGGAGAAGCAGGAAATTAATAAAAGAAAGAAAAAGAGCAAAAAACAAGCCTGCCTACCTTTCTGAGAGAAGGGTGATTAGGGCTGGGAGAGCTGGATCTGGGGCTGGGGGCAGTGGTGCCCCTACCTCAACCTCCCTTGCTGACAAGGGGCCTGGAGATGGAACTGGGGCTTTGGTGGAGAGTGGAGGCCAGTCTGTGGGGCAAAGAGGAGTAGGCAGTGAATAAAGAAAAAAAAGAGCAAAATAAAAAATCTGCATACCTTTCTGAGGGAGGGAGTAAGTTTCTGGTGCTGGGAGAGCTGGAAATGGGGCTGGGGGCAGTGGTGGGCCTACCTCAAAGTCATTTACTTGCTAGGAGCCTAGAGATGGAACTAGGGTTGTGATGAAAACTGGACCCCAGACTGTGGGGCAAGGAGGAATAGGAAATCAACAAAAGAAAGAAGAAGACCAAATTACTCTGCCTACCTTTCTGAGACAGGAGGGGCCTGGGATTGGGAGAGCTGAAGCTTAGCCTGGGTGTAGTGGTGCTCCTGTCTCAAAGTCCCTTGCTAGCCAGAGTCCTGGAGATCAAAATGAAGCTCTGCTGGAGACTGGAGGCCAGTTTGTGGGGCAAGGAGGAGTAGGTAATTAACAAAAGAAAGAAGAGCAAAACATAAATGCCTGCATACCTTTCTGAGAGGGAAAGGTCCTGGGGCTCAGAGATCTGGAGCTCAGGCTGGGGGTAGTAGTGTTTCTGCCAAATGTCGCTTGCTGGTTAGAGGCCTGGAGATCAAAATGGGACTCTTCTGGAGAGCATATGCCAGTCTGTAGGGCAAGGAGGGGTCAGAAATTAACAACAGACAGAAAAACAAAACAAAACAAAACAAAACAAAAATCCCTGCCTAACTTTCTGAAAAGGGAGGGTCCTGGTCCTGGGAGAGCTAGAGCTGGGATGGGGGAAGTGGTGCTCCTGCCTTAACACCTCTTGTTGGCCAGGGGACTGGAGATGGAACTGGGGCTCTGCTTGAAAGCGGAGGCCAGTCTGTGGGGCAAGAAAGAGTAGGAAAATAACCAAAGAAAGAAGAGGAAAAATAAAAAACCTACATTTCTGAGAGGGGAGGGTCCTAAGGCTGGGAAAGCTGGAGGTACACTGAGTGTAGTGGTGTCTCTGTCTCAAAGCCCCTTGCTGGCCAGGCGCCTGGAGATAGAACTGAGGCTCTGCTGGAGAGCTGAGGGCAGTCTGTGGGTAAAGAAAGATGAACAAATTAACAAAAGAAAGAAGAAGAGCAAAAAAAATTCCTGCCTACTTTTCAGAGAAGGGAGGGTCCTGGTACTGGGAGAACTGCAGCTGGGATGGGGACAGTGGTGCCCCTGTCTCAACAGTCCTTGCTGACTAGGTGCCTGGATATGGAATTGGGGCTCTGCTTGAGAGAGGAGGCCAGTCTGTGGTTAAAGGAAGATTAGCAAATCAACAAAAGAAAGAAGAAGAGCAAAAAACCTTCTGCCTATCTTTCTGAGAGGGGAGGGTACTGGGGCTGGGAGAACAGGAGCTCAGGGTGGGGTCAGTGATGCCTCTACTTTAATATCCCTTGCTGGCCTGAGGCCTAGAGATAGAACTGAGGCTCTGCTTTAGAGCAGAGGCCAGTCTCTCGGGCAAGTAGGAGTAGGAAATTAATAAAAGAAAAAAGAGCAAAAAGAATAAAAAAGCCACTCTACCTTTCTGAGAGAAGGGGGTTTTGGGCTAGGAGAGCTGGAGCTGGTGCTGGGGGCAGTGGTGCCTTTGCCACAATGTCCCTTGCTGGCCAAAGCCCTGGAGATTGAAATGGATCTCTGCTAGAGAGCAGAGGCCAGTCTGTAGGGTTTAGAGGAGCAATAAATTAACAAAAGAAAGAAGAGCAAAAAAAAGTTTCCCCACCTTTCTGACTGGGGAAGGTCCTGGGTTTGTGAGAACTGGAGCTGGGGCTAGGGGCAGTAGTGCACCTACCTCAATGTCTGTTGCTGGCAAGGAGCCTGGAGATCGAAATGCAGTCTGGTGGAGAAAGGAGGCCAGTCTGTGGGGATAGGAGGAGAAGAAATTTAACAAAAGAAAGAAGAGCAAAAAAGTATCTTGCCTAACTTTCTGAGAGTGGAGGGTCTTGGGGGCTAGGAAAGCTGGACCTGGAGCTGAGAGCAGTGGTGCCCCTTCTTCAATGTCCCTTGCTGGCCAGGAGTCGAGAGATGGAATTGGGACTCTGCTGGAGAATGGAAACCAATCTGTGTGGCAAGTGTGGCAGGGAAGAGTAGGAATTCAACAAAAGAAATAAGAAAAGAAAAAAAAATAAAAAAAAAACAAAAACAAAAACAAAACCTCTGCCTACCTTTCTGAGCAGGGAGGGTCCTTAGGCTGGAATATCTAGAGCATGGGCTGGGGGCAGTGGTGCCTCTGCCTTAATGTCCCTTGCTGGCTAGGGCCCTGGCGATGGAATTGGGGCTCTGCTGGATAGTGAAGGCCAGTCTGTGGGGCAAGGAGTAGTAGGAAATTAATAAAAGAAAGAAGAGCAAAAAAAAAAAGCCTGCCTACATTCCTAAGAGAAGGGGGTTTCTGCCTGGGAAAGCTGGAGCTGGGGCTGGGGGGCAGTGTTGGCCCTGCCTCAACGTTCCTTGCTGGCCAGAAGCCTGGACATCAAAATGTGTCTCTGTTGCAAAATGAAAGCTAGTCTGTGGGGATAGAAGCAGTACTAAATTAACAAAAGAAGAGCAAAAGCAAAACACTGCCTACTTTTCTGAGAGAGGAAGTTCCTGGACCTGGGAAAGCTGGAGCTGGGGCTGCGAGTGGTGGTATCCCTGTCTCAATGTTCCAAACTGGCCAGTGTTCTAGAGATGGGACTGGGGTTCTGCTGGAGAATGGAGGCCAGTCTGTGAGACAAGGTGTAGTAGGAAATTAAGAAAACAACAACCCAGTCTACTTTTCTGAGAGGTGAGGGTCTTGAGGCTGGGAGAGGTGGATTTGGGGGTGGGGGGA
>NW_006159853.1:535805-536904 GCF_000334495.1 Tupaia belangeri chinensis | reverse complement strand
AAAAAAATAAAAAAAGAAGAGCAAAAAAAAAAAGCCTGCCTCCATTTCTTAGGGGTGGGATACTGGTGTTGGGAGAGCTAGAGATGGGGCTGGGGGCAATGGTTCCCCTGCTTCAATGTCCCTTGCTAATCAGGGGCCTGGAGATCGATTTGGGGCTCTTCTGGGGAGCAGAGTCCAATCTGTGGGACAAGGAAGTGTAGGAAATTAATAAAAGAAAAAAGAGCAAAAATAAACCCTGCCTACCTTTCTGAGAGTGGAGGATCCTGGGGCTGGGAAAGTTGTAGCTTGGGCTAGGGTCACTGATGCGTCTGCCTAAATGTACCTTGCTTGCCACAGGCCTGGAGATGGAACTTGGCTTTGCTGGAGTGTGAAGGTCAGTCTGTGGGAAAAAGAGGAATAGGGAATTAATAAAAGAAAGAAGAGCAAAAAGACAAAAAAAAAAAAAAAGGAAAAAAAGTCTACCTACTTTTCAGAGACGGAGGGGGGTCCTGAGGCTGAGAGACCTGGAACTGAGGCTGGGGGCAGTGGGCACCTCCCTCAAAGTCACTTGCTAGCCAGGGGCCTGGAGATGGAACTAGAGGTGTTCTGAAAGCTGGAGTCCAGTCTGTGGGGCAAGGAGGAATAGGAAATCAACAAACAAAAGAAGAGCAAAAAAAACCCTGTGTACCTTTCTGAGAGGGGTGGGTCCTGGTGCTGGGAGAACTGGAGCTGTGCCTGGGTGCAGTTGTGCCCCTTCATCAATGTCGCTAGCAGGCCAGGGGCATGGAGATCAAAATGAAGCTCTGCTGGAGACTGGAGGCCAGTCTGTGGGGCAAGGAGGAGTAGAAAATTAACAAAAGAAAGAAGAAGAGCAAAATAAAATGCCTGCATACCTTTCTGAGAGGGGAAGATCCTGGAGCTCAGAGAGCTGGAACTTGGACTGAGAGCAGTGGTGTCCCTGCCAAATGTCGCTTGCTGGCAAAGGGCCTGGAGGTCGAAATCAGGTTCTTCTAGAGAGCAGAGGACAGTCTGTGAGGCAAGGAGGGGTAAGAAATTACCAAAAGACAGAAGAAGAGCAAAAAAAAAAAAAAAAAAAAAAAATCACATCCTAACTTTTTGA
>NW_006159853.1:530122-535684 GCF_000334495.1 Tupaia belangeri chinensis | reverse complement strand
CTTGTCTGAATATTTTGGGAGTCTAGGAGATGGGTTTAGAGAATGGCTTACCTGAACTTGCCAGGACACACCTCAGCTTTTAAATGGCATCTAAAATTAAAATGTGAAAGAAAATGCACAAGCTAAGGAGAGGTGCTTAAAAATTTCAAAAAAAAAAAATGAAAGAGAGAGAGAGCGTGAGGCAGACTGAGAGACAGCCAGCCAGAGACAGCAAGAAGACAGAGGTCCTACTACCTTGTATGAATATTTTGGGAGTCTAGGAGATGGGTTTAGAGCATGACTTCCCTGAACATGCCAGGATATACCTGAACTTTAAAATGGCTTCTGAAATGAACAAGTGAAAAAAAAAAAAAAAGGCCAAAACTAAGGAGAGGTGTTTGAAAAATTAAAACAAAAAATAAAATTTAGAGAGAGAGCGCATAAGACAGACAGGGAAACAGACAGAGACAGCAAGAGATAGGAGGTTGTTCTAACTTGTCTGAATATTTTGGGAGTCGAGGAGATGGTTTTGCAGCAAGGCTTCCCTACATTCCCTGGGAAACACCTCAGCTTTATAATAGCTTCTGAAATTAACAAGTGAAAGAAAAGACTCAAGCCAAGGAGAGGTGTTTGAAAAATTCAAAAAATAATTTAAAATTTAAAAAGAAGGAGAATGTGTGACAGACAGACAGACAGACAGCGAGAAGACAGAGGTCATTCTACCTTGTCTGATTATTTTGGGAGTCTAGGAGATGGACTTAGAACATGGCTTCCATGAGCTTGCCAGGACACACCTCAGCTTTAAAGGGGCTTCTGAAATTAAGAAGCGAAAGAAAAGGCCCAAGCTAAAAAGAGGTGCTTGAAAAATTAAATTAAAAAAAATTAAATTTAGAGAGAGAGCATGAGTCAGACAGAGAGACAGCCATCCAGAGATTACAAAAAGACGGAGGTTGTCCTACCTTGTCTGAATATTTTTGGAGTCTAGGAGATGGGTTTAGAGCATGGCTTCCCGCAGCTTGCAAGGACACACCTCAGCTTTAAAAGGACTTTTGAAATTAGCAAGTGAAAGAAAAGGCTCAAGCTAAGAAAACGTCTTGAAAAATTAAAAAAAAAAAACAATTAATTTAAAGAGAGAGAGCATGAGACAGACAGAAACAGACAGCCAGAGACAATGAGAAGACGGAGGTCCTCCAACCTAGCTGAATATTTTGGGAGTCTAGAAGATGGGTTTAGAGCATGGCTTCCCTGAACTAGCCAGGAAACACCTCAGCTTTATAAAGGCTTCTGAGATTAATAAGTGAAAGAAAAGGCCCAAACTAAGGGGAGGTGCTTGAAAAAAAAATTTTTTTTAATTAAATTTAATGAGAGAGGGTGCTTGAGACAGAGAGACAGACAGCCAGAAACAAAAAGAAGACAGGGGTCATCCCTAACTTGTCTGAATATTTTGGGAGTCTAGGAGATGGGTTTAGAGCATGGCTTCTCTGAACTCCCCTGGACACACCTCAGCTTTAAAATGGCTTGTGAAATTAGTAAGTGTAAGAACATGACCAAGATAAGGAGAGGTGTTTGAAAAATTAAAAAAAATAAAATAAAATTTAAAGAGAGAGTGTGAGACAGACAGAGAGACAGACAGCCAGAGACAATGAAAAGAATGAGCTCATCCTACCTCGTCTGAATATTTTGGGAGTCTAGGAGGTGGGTTTAGAGGATGGCTTCTCCGAACACACCAGGACACACCTCAGCTTTAAAAATGGCTTCTTGTCTGAATACTGTGGGAGTCTAGCTTTTTTCCTTTTTTAAAATTAATTTATTTTACATTCTTTCACTGAACATCACCACAGCATACAAAATGTGATTTCCCATCCAGAATACACTGTGAAGTGGTTTATTCATACATGTTATCATCAACGAATAGTTTTCTTAAAATTTAAAATTTAAAGAGAGAGAGAATGTGAGACAGAAAGAGAGACAGCCAGCCAGTGACAGAGAGAGGACAGAGGTCACCCTATCTTGTCTAAATATTTTGGGAGTCTAGGAGATGGGTGTAGAGCATGGCTTTCCTGAACTTGCCAGGGCACACCTCAGCTTTAAAATGACTTCTTGTCTGAATATTTTGGGAGTCTAGGAGAGGGTTTTAGAATGTGGCTTCACTAATCTCGCCATGACACAACTCCTCCAGACAATGTTTAAAAGTTTATTATAGGTTTTAAATTTTTTATACATTCAATCTCTGTGGATCATTATGGCTTGCAAAATGAATTTTCCCAGCTTGAATACACAGTATATTAATTAGTCCAGTTAAGTATATTGTTATACACCATATCATCAACAGATAATTTTCTATTTTTTTGCCCCTTAAGTGCTTTCTTTCTTTTTTTCCCTTCATTTCCCTCCTCTCATGCTGCCCCATTTCCCAACATCCTCCCACACTGTCTCTAGTATCCACAATTGTTCTCCATGCTTTTATATCTTTCCATCTTTGAGATTTTGCCATAGACTGCAGACATTCAGTATATATTAAGTGGGGACATATAACATATGGTCTTTTATGATTTCGGGCAAATTTTATAGTTTTCTAATTTTGTGAGGAATATCTCTGATAGTTTGATCATAATTGCATTAATGTGTAGATTAATTTGGGTAGAATTGACATTTTGATTATATTAATTCTAATCTGGGAACATGGGATGCTTTTGTATCATTTTTCATTTTTATTTTTATTTTTTAAAATAGTTTTCCTTGTAGATATCTTTTATTTCTCTGGCTAGGTTTATTCCTAGGTGTCTTATATTTTTGTGGCTATTGTAAAATTTTTTCAATTCTGCTTAAGTCTGTTCATTGTTGGTGTACAAAAATGGTGTAGACTTGGGACCAGCAGTTAGCGTAATGGCTATGTTGCTGGACTCCCATGTAGTCGACGGTGGTTGGAGTCCCAGACCCTGTGGCTTAAAACTCACACTGGGCACATGTGCGTGCGTGCCCAAGATCCCAAACGGAGAATGGAGGAGAAGGGATTGTGGCGTGGCCATCCCCCCTGGGGGGTGATTTCTCACTTTCTGTCTATCTGGCTAGCACATGTGCCCTATGGCAAAAACCTCTCAAAAAAAAAAATGATGTAGACTTTTGTATGTTGGTTTTATATCCTGCCACTTCACTGGATTCATCTATTACTTCCAGGAGTTTTCTGGTGAATTCTTTTGTGTTTTCTATGTATCTAATTATGTCATCTGCAAATAACAATAATTTTACTTCTTTTCTTATTTGAATGACTTATTTTAGTCTCTTGTCTGATTGCATTTGCTAGGACTTCCAGTACTATATTGAAAAGGAGTGGAGAAAGTGGATAGCCTTGTCTTGTTACAGTTCTCAGTTTAAAAGCTTTCATCTTTTTCCTATTGAGTATGATGCTAACTATAGGTTTGTCACAGATGACTTTTGTGTTGTTGAGGAATATCCTTTCTATGTTGATTTTTGTAGTGAGTATTTTGTAGGTGCATATAATTTAGCCTTTTTTTCTTAATTATAAAGTAATGTTATATTTTATCAAATGCTTTTTCTACATTGATTGATGTTGTCATAAAGTTTTTATCCTTCCTTCTGTTAATATGATGTGTTAGATTTGTTTTGGATATGCTGAACCAACTTTGCATCCCTGTATAATATTTTTAATGTGTTGCTGGATAGGATTTGCTCGTACCTTAATAATTTTTTGCATCTGTGTTCATCAGACATATTGGTCTGTAGGTTTCTTTTTTCATAATGTCCTTGTCTGTTTTTGGAATAAAGACAAGGGAGACTTCATAAATTTGGGAGGATTCCTTTCTTTGGAATCTTTAGGAACAACTTGAGAATTGAGGTTAGCTCTGCTTTTAGTTTTGTAGAATTCAGAGGTGAAGCATTTAGTTCCTGGCTTTTATTTGTTGGGAGCTAATTCATTACTGATTCAATCTCATAGTTTTTTATTGGTCTAGTCGGGGTTTCTGTTTCTTCTTGGTTCAATTTTGGTAGATTATATGTCTCCAGAAATTTGTCCATCTCATCTAGGTTTTCTTGTTTGTTGGCATAAAATTGTTCATGGTATTAATTTAATTCATTCAGGATTTTTTTTAATTCTGTTATGTTTGTTACAATATTAATGGTTTCATCTGATTTCATTTTTACAATATTGCTGGTTTCATCTGATTTCATTTATCTCATTTCTCTCTCTGTTCTTGATTAATCCAACTAACTGCAGGTCAATTTTGTTCACTCTCTCAAAAAGCCAGTTTTTGTTTTTATTTGTTTTCTGTGTGGTTCTTTTGTTCTCTATTTCATTTTTCTTTTCTGCTTGAAGATTATTTCTTTTCTCCTGGTATTTTTGTGGTTTTTGTTGTTGTTGTTGTCTTTTCAGTTTCCTGAGATGTGTTGTTAGGTTATTAATCTGCCACCTTTCTTTCTTTCTTTTCTGAGAACTAATTGCTATAAACTGTTTTATGACTGCTTTTACTTTGTTCTGTAAGTTAAGAAAAGTCATATGGTTTTATCATTAGTTTCAGTGAATCATTTGATTGTAGTCAATGATTTTTGAAGTCATTCAGGAGTAGGTCAATTAGCTTCCATATGGATGTATTTTTTTTTCTTTTCTTTCTTTTTCTTTTTCTTTTTCTTTTTCTTTTTCTTTTTTTTTTTTTGCTATAGGGCACCGGCGCTCGCCAGACAGACAGAGAGAGACAGAGAGACAGAAAGCGAGAAATCACCCCCCAGCGGGGAGGGACACGACGCAATCCATTCTCCTCTTGGGATCTTGGGCATGCACCCACACGCGCCTGGCATGAGTTTTAAGCCACCGAGTCCGGGACGCAAACCGCGGTCAGCTATGTGGGAATCCAGCGACATGGCCATTATGCTAACTGCTGGTTCTCGATGTGTTTGTATTTTTGAGAGTTTTTCTGTAGTTGATTTTAAGTTTAATTCCATTGTGATTGGAAAAGACTGTGAGTATTCTTTTTATGCATTTGTTTTTGTATAGTCTCCTATTTTGTGACCAATCTTTGAAGACACTCCATGTAGTAATGAGAAAAGGATGTATTTTATGGTTGTTGGGTGAAATGTTCAGTAGATGTTTGTCAAGTCCATTTTGTTTGTTGCATAGCAGAACATCATTTTCTGAGAAGAGGTGGCTGTGGATTAGAAGTAAACATAGAAATTGGGACCAGCAGTTAGCATAATGGCTATGTCACTGGACTCCCATGTAGTTTACCGCAGTTAAAGTCCCAGACCTGGTGGCTTAAAACTCACGCCAGGCGTGTGTGCGTGTGTGCCCAAGATCCCGAGAGGAGAAAGGAGGAGAAGGGATTGCAGCATGGCCATCCCCCCGGGGGTGATTTCTCACTTTCTGTCTCTCTGTCTCTCTCTGTCTGTCTAGCGCACGCGCCCTATAGCAAAAACCTCTCCCCCACCAAAAAAAAAAAAAGAAGCAAACATAGAAATAAATACACAAAGACACACAAGTAGAGAAAAGTGAGGATTGGGTGGTCCAGACTGCTCTGATGGAGGCAACCTTGGCCATTAGCCATTCCCAGATTTATTCTTTAATAGGGAAAG
>NW_006159853.1:515943-530091 GCF_000334495.1 Tupaia belangeri chinensis | reverse complement strand
GTTTCCGACTTTTTTTTTTTAGCTTTGTAATATATTTTTATTTTTGAAATTTATTTATTTATTTTTACATTATTAAATGCCAGCTCTTCATATACACTTTATTTTTTTTTCATTTTTTTTTTCATTTCATTTTCTTCCATACATTCAATCCCTTATCTTATCAGGCCTCCTCTGGCTAACCCATAGTTTCCTTTAACTTATGTCACCTTACAGTTTTGACACAGAGGCAGGTATGAATTTGTTAAAAGTTCTTGCTGGCCTTGCAACAACAGCTCAAAGAACTGTGTTTCTTCCTGTGTTTAAAGGTCACCATTGTGTTGCTCAGATCCAGCTGCTCCCTACAGTTTGTAGTTTTGTTTAGATTCTGTATCTCTTTGTTTATTTTTGTCTAGGATATCTGTCCAGAAGTGACAGTGTAGTGTTAAGATCCCCAACTGCAGTGTGTTGCAATCTATCTATCCCTTTAGATATAATAGCCTGGTTGCTCTGGTGTTAAACATGTAGATTTTTAGTTAAGAATTATTTTATTGGGACCAGCAGTTAGTGTAACGGCTATGTCACTGAACTCCAATATAGTTGACCGTGGTTCGAGCTCCGGACCCAGTGGCTTAAACTCACGCTGGACGTGTGTGCGTACGTGCCCAGGATCCTGAAAGGAGAATGGAGGAGAAGGGATTGCTGCATGGACATGCCCCCTGGGGGGTGATTTCTCGCTTTCTATCTCTCTGTCTCTTTCTGTCTCTCTGGCGAGCACACACACCCTATAGCAAAAAAAAAAAAATCTCAGAAAAAAGAATTATTTTATTTAACTTTATTTTTTTATTTATTTTTAATTTGACCAGAGAAGGACAAGAGAAAGAGAGAAAGTGAGAAAACTAGCCACCAGGTCCGGGACTCAAACCGTGGTCAACCTTGTGGGAGTCCAGCGCCCTTAAACACCATGCCACTTGCCAGTACGGGCATGTAGATTATTTTAAGTGTTATATCTTCTTGGTGGATTTGCCTTTTTGGTACTATGTTTTATCATTCTTTGTCCCTTATTACAATGTTTTGTCTTGAAGTCTATTTTGTCTGATATCAATATTGCAACTTTAGCCCTTTTTTGGTTTCTGTTTTCAAAGAATATCTTGTTCCAATGCTAAGAATCTTAATCATAAAGAGATTCACTTTCAGTTTATATGTGTCTTTAACAGGGAGGTGTTTCTTGTAGGCAGCAGAAAGAAAGTTCCTTTTTTAAAATCCATTCAGCCAGTCTACGTTTTTCGTTTGAAAATTTAATCCATTAATGGTCAACATTATTATTGATATTTTCAGACTTATTCTTGTAACCTTCTTGGCCATTTTTTTGGTTGCTTTATGTTTTCTTATTTCTATTCATTTGTCTTTAGTTTTACTGATATAGCACTCCCTTTAATACTTCTTGAAGAGCTGGTACCTTTTGTAATTTCTTTTCAGTTTTTGTTTATCTGAGAATGTTTTTATTTCTTCTTCCCATTTGAAGTACAATCTTACTGGGTCTAGTGTTCTCAGTTGAAATTGTTTTTCTTTTAAAGTTTTGAATATGTCTTCCCATTCTTTCCTTTCCTTTATCATTTCAGTTGAGAGATCTGATGTTACATACTAACTTTGTATGTAACTTAATGTTTCTCTTATAATTTTTTGATTTTCATGTGTGTATTTTATTTTAACCAATCTGACTTGATGTGTCATGTACAGAATCTTCTAATGTTGATTCTATTTGTTGCCCTTTGTGCTTCCTGGATTTGCACACCTTTATCTTGCTCTAGGTTTGGGAAGTTTACAGAATGTATTTAATTAAAGAAATAAATTCTGCTTTTACCATCTTTGTCACCTTCTGTAATTCCTATTATAAAAATATTTGGATGTTTAATGGTGTCTAGTATTTCCTATACATTATTCTCATTTTTCTGGGCTATTTTTCATTCTATTTTTGTGGTTCGAATTAATTCAGAGGCCTTATCTTTCATATCAATTCATTCTTCTGCATGGATCAATCTGCTATTGATGCTTTTGAGGGAGATTTTGATTTCTTGGACTGTATTCTTCATCCCTAGAAGTTCTGTTTGGTTCTTTTCTCTCTTTTTTTTTTTTTTGAGAAGTTTTCACTATAGGGCGTGTGCGCTCGCCAGACAGACAGAGAGAGACAGAGAGATAGAAAGCGAGAAATCACCCCCCAGGGGGAATGGTCATGCCGCAATCCCTTCTCCTCCATTCTCCTTTCAGGATCTTGGGCACGCACGCACACGCGCCAGGCGTTTTAATCCACCGGGTCCGGGACGCGACCGTGGTCGACTACATGGGAGTCCAACAACATAGTCATTACGCTAACTGCTGGTTCCCAACTCCCTTAGATTTTGATTGTATGGGAAAATCTTTTCCTTGTCTTAATTTCAGAACAACAGCTTTACTGGTAAAGTATTTTTTGTTGACAGCATATTTCCCTCATCACATTGGCTATATTATTCTGCTGTCTTCTGGCTTGAAAAATTTCTGCTGAGAATTCTGCTGTTAGTATCATTGAAACACTGTTATGTGTTATTTGATTATTTTTCTCTTGCTGGTCTTAAGATAATCACTTTGTCATTTATTTTAGACAGTTTGATTGCAATATGTCTTGCTATATTCTTGTTTGTATTTAATTTGATTGGAAACTTTTGACCTTGTTTCTAGATATTTATATCTTGCCATTGATTTAGAACATTCTCTATTATTTACTTAAATAAGTGCTCTACCATTTTGTATCTGTCTTTTCTTTCTTAAACTCCTATACTTAAAATGTTTGCTTCTTTGATGATATCTGCCTTGATGATATCCCATAAATTCTATAAGCTTTCTTTTTTTTAGTTTATAATTTTTAAATTTTATTTCAAGTTCTTTTATACATTCAATCATGTTATTTAGCTTGAAAAGTGAATATTCCAACATGTGTACATTTCCCCCCAGTCCAGTTGATAATACTATAAAGTTATCTTCAACATATTATACCTCATTTCTTTGTCCCATTAATACTTTGCCTCTCTATTTTTCTCCTTAATGTCCATCCTCATACTCTATTCCTTCATCCGTCCTCTTCTCGCACTATATTTGTTATTCACAATCACTTACTGTCTTTCTATATCCTTTAGTCATTCAGTTTTGCTCATAGAGTGTGGACACTTTGTATTTTGATTTTTTTTCTTTATTTCTCCCTGATTTTATATTTGTTGATAACCTATCTTTGAGTTCACAAATACTTTCTTCTGCTTGATCAATCTTGCTGCTTATGCTTTATATTTTATTTCATTTTATTCATTGTGTTTTTTAGCTCCAAAGTTTTTTTTTATTTTTTTTAAACAAATTTTTAACATTTATGTTTTCTGAGAGAGAGAGAGAAAAAAAGAAGCAAGCACTTTCAAGAGGGTCTCTATCCATCCCCAGTCTCAGCTGTCCTCAATCATGGTCATGTACATGTTTGGCATCCTCAGGGAGGGCTGGAGATGTAAACTCAGAACATTTTCCGTATTGCAGTACTTGCATGTCCAGTGTGTCACTATCTGATCAGTTATTTTTAAATTTTGTACATTCAATCACTGTATATCATTACAGTTTCCAAAATGAATTTTCCCAGCATGAATATACCTCATGTTAGTCCAGTTACAGATATTATCATACATGTTATCATCAACTTTTTTGTGTCCCTTAAATGTTTTGCTTCTTTCTTTTTCCCCTTGATTCCCTTCTTTACATCCTCCTTATTTCCCACCATCCTCCTACACTGTCTCTAATATCTGTAATTTTTTTTTCTAATATCTGTAATTTTTTGACATGTTTTTATATCTTCAGATCTTTCAGTTTTTGCCATAGAGTGAAGACATTTGATATATATTAAGTGAGGACATACAATGTCTCCTTTCACAGTCGGTTTCCTTCACTTAGCAGTAAATCTTCCATATTCATCTACTTTCTATCAAATACTAGGTTTTTTGTGGGTTTTTTTTGTTTGTTTATTTTTAGTTTTGCTGTAAGGCATGTATGTTCACCAGGAAGAGAAAGATTGAAATCAAGTCCCCTCCAAAAGGGATGACCATGCCACAATCCCTTCTTCTCCATTTTCCTCTCAGAATCTTGGACACACGTGTACATGCATGGCATGATTTTTAAACTACCAGATCCAGGACTCAAACCACACAATGGCTATGTGAGATCCAACTTCATTAACCTACATGCCACTTGCTTGCCCTTGATTTTTTAAAATTAATTTCAGTCTTTCTTTTTCTTGCTCCTTTATTTGTTGACATGTAATCTTCTGTTATATTTCACATTTGTTTGCTTGTTTTCCTTATTCACCAAATCCTGTATTTTCTTGATGTTTGTTGAACTGTGTTTTAAAAAATTATCTTGAATTCTTTATCATGCAATTTGTTCATCCCCTCCTTTTTTTTTTTTTTACAGGTGGAATGCACTCAAGAGAAATGAGAGAGATAAAAATAGAGAAAGAAAGCATCCTTGGGGGAAGGGAGGACAGCTACACCAAAAATTCTTTCTGTCCATTCTCCTCTTGGGGTTTTGTGCATGCATTCATATGTTTGTCAAGCCACTGGTTCTAGGACTCAAACAGCAGAGTTGACTATTTGGGATTTAGCCACCTTTTTTTCCCTTTAATTTCTTTTATACATTCAATCACTGTACATCATTACAGCTTGTACAGTGAATTTACCCAAAATGAATGCACTTCACACCAATCCAGTTGAAAATATATGCATGTCACCATCAACAATCATCCTTTTCTGTGTCCCTTAAGTGTCTTTCCACTCTGTTTTTCTCCTTGAATCTTACCTCTCCTACTCCCTCATCTCCCATCCTTTTCCAACACTGTATCCAGAACCCATAACCATTTTCTATGCTTCTATATCCTCTAACTTTTCAGTTTCTGCCATAGAGAGTATATATTAATTGTAGACATACCATGTCTCTCTTTCATAGCCTGGCTTGCTTCACTCAGTGGTAAGTCTTCCATATTCATCAACTTATTTTGATTTATTTTTTAGAGATATTTTTACTATAGGGTATGTGTGCTCACCAGAGAGACAAAGAGCAAGAGAGAGATGGAAGGCAAGAAATCACCTCCCAGAGGGGATGGCCATGCTGCAATCCCTTCTCCTCCATTCTCTTCTCAGGATTTTGGAAACACACACAAACAGCGTGAGTTTCAAGCTGCTGGGTCCATAAATCAAACAGCAGTCAACTATGTGGGAGCCCAGTGATGTAATCATTATGCCATCTGCTGTGGCAGAACTAATATCCAATATTCATCCATATTCAATCAAATGTCAAGGTCTTGTTTTTTTTTTTTTTGAGAAGTTTTCGCTATAGGGCCCGTGCGCTCGCCAGACAGACAGAGAGAGACAGAGAGACAGAAAGCGAGAAATCCATGCCACAATCCCTTCTCCTCCATTCTCCTCTCTGGATCTTGGGCACCCACGCACACGGGTCCAGGACGTGAACCGCGGTCGACTACGGGGGAGTCCAGCGGCATAGCCATTACACTAACTGCTGGTTCCCCCTTGTTTTTTAAAACTTAGTAGAAAAACTGCGGCAAATATAATCAACAGAATACTATTAAGCCCTAAAAAACAACAAAACCCTGGTTTTTGACAGGAAGTGGATTAATATGGAAGACTTACTGCTGAGTGAAGCAAGCCATGCTATGAAAGAGAGGCATTGTATGTCCCCACTTAATATATACCATGTGTCTGCACTCTATGACTGAAACTAATTGTCTAAAGGATATAGAAACACAGTATATAGATGTAAATACCAGATATAGTGTGTGTGAAAGGGTCTGAGGAAGGACATTTAGAAGAAAAATAGGGAGGCAAAACATTGATGTCACAGAGAAGTGTGGTATTGTCTGTTGAGGATGTTTTCTGGTTTTGTCAACCGTGTTGGGGAGAGATGCTCACCTATTGAAATATAAATTTTGTAAGACAAATAATAATGTGATTGAATGTATAAAAGAAAATGAAATGAAAAATAAATTAATTAAAAATTAGTAGTATTCCATAAAGTATATGAGCCACATTTTTAAAATTCAGTTTTATTTTTACTGACTTATGACATGAATTTTACTAAGAAAAACCCCATGATGGTGCAGTGCATGTAAATATAAAATCACCTAGAAACCGGCACAAATAATCAAGGCTAATGCACCTGAGTAGAGTCAGAAGAAACAATGATACCTTTGTATGTTTGAAAGGACTGTGTGTCATTGCAAAGTCCCAAGAAGAGCACCTGGAGCCTGAAGAGGGAGAAGGGGTGGGCCATGTCTGAATGCCTTGGGTCTGTCACTCCTGGGCACACTGAGTGTGTGCATAGAGCAGCATGGTGGGGATAGCAACATGTGGTTCTTTCTCATTTTCTGACACTCGAGGCTGGCATTTTCATGCGCTCCCTTCCAGCCGGGAGAAAAGGATTTTCTTGGAGCCAGAAGGCCAAGAATAGGGCTGTGGCAGAGGAATTGTCTTAAAGAGCCAGGCATGTACTCAGAGAAGGCTCTGGAAATCAGAGGGGGTCAGGACAGAGCTCCTCTTCCTCTAGTGGACTAGGGAGGATGCACTTGGTGACTTTCTGAATATGAAGGAGGAAAACAAGGATAAAAGGTTTGAAATTCTATGTTTTTTTACACTTTTAGTTTCATTTTCTTTTATACATTCAGTCATATTATTTAGCTTACAAAGCGAATGCTTTGACAGGTGAACATTTCTCCCTAGTACAGTTGATAAAACTATAACATATCTTCAACAGATAGTACCAAATTACTTTGTCTGATTAATGCTTTGCCTCGCTATTTTTCTTCTAAATGTCCTTCTTCAAACCCTACTCTTTCACACACACTAAATCTGGCATTTACATCCATATACTGTGTTTATATATCCTTTAGTAAGTCAGTTTCAGTCATAGAGTGCAGACCCTCAGTATATATTAAGTGGAGACATACAATGTCCCTCCTTCATAGACTGGCTTGCTTTCTTCTGAAGTAACTGTTCCATATTCTTCCATTTTCTGTCAAAAGCCAGGGTTTTTTTTTATGACTGAATAGTATTCCATAGAGTATATGTGCCACAGTTTTTCAATCCACTCATCTTTTCGTGAGCATTTGGTTCCATGACTTAGCAATTGTGAATACTGTTGCAATAAACATCAATGTGCAAGCACTTTTCCAATTAAGAATTTTTCTGTCCTCTGGATAGATACCAAGGAGTGGGATTGATGGATCATATGGTAGTTCTATTTGTAGACTTTTAAGGAATCTCCATATTATTTTCTACAGTGGATAGACAAATTTACATTCCCACCAGCAGTGTAAGAGAGTTCCCCTTTCACCACACTACCGCCTGCACTTATCATTTTTTTTTCATTTTTAATCTTAGTTATTCTGACTGGGGTTAGGTGGTATCTCATTTTTTTAATCTGCATTTCCCTTACAGTAAAGGATGTTGAGCATTTTTTCATATGCCTTTTAGCTATTCATATGTCATCTTTTGAGAGTGTTTTTTTTTTCAACTCATTCTCCCATCTTCTAATAGGGTTGATCATCTTTTTCTCGAAACAGTTGCATGAGTTCCTTGTGTATACTGGTTATCAGTCCCTTATCTGATGCATAATTTACAAAAATATTTTCCCATTCTTAGGGCTGTCGATTCACACTATTACTGTGTCTTTGACTATGTAGAAACTTCTTAGTTTAATGTAATCCCATTTGTCTATTTTGGGGATTATCAACTGTGCTTTGGGGGTCTTATTTAAGAAGTCTTAATGTCTCCCAGAGTTTCCCCAGTGATTTACAGGAGCAGTTGTATACTTTGCGGTTTTAGATTTAGATCCTTGATCGACCTAGACTTGATTTTTGTCAACGGTGAGAGGTAGAGTTTCAGATTCATCTTTCTGCAGGTGGAAATCCAGTTTTTCCAGCACCATTTGCTGTAGTGGTTTTCCTTTTCCCACAGGATTGACTGGTACCCCTTGTCAAAAATCAGTTGACTGTATGTTTGGAAATTTATAGCTGGGAACTCTATTCTATTTCATTGCTCCACATGCCTATTTCTGTGCCAGTACCATGCTGTTTTGATTACCACAGCTTTGTGGTATATTTTTGGGTCAGGAAGTGAGATGCCACCCACTCTGCTCTTATGTAGAATTGCTTTGGCTATGAGGTCTTTTATGATTCTAGACAAATTTTATGATTGTCTTTTCTAGATCTGTGAAGAATGTGTCTGGTACTTTGATTGGGATTGCATTGAATATGTACTTTTATTTGAGTAGAATTGCCATTTTGATTATATTAATTCTTTCAATCCAGGAGCATGGGATGTCCTTCCACATTTATGTGTCATTTTCAATTTCTTTTATTATTTTCTCATAGCTTTCCTTGTGGAGATCTTTAAGTTCTTTGGTTAGATTTATTCCTAAGTATCTTACACTTTTTGTATCTATGGTAAATGAAACAACTTCATTCAGTTCTGTCTCAGTCTGCCTGTTGTTCATATATAGAAATGCTATAGATTTCTGAATATTAATTTTGTATCCTGCAACTTTACTGTATTCACTTATTACTTGAAGTTTTTTCATGGATACCTTTGGGTCTTCTAAGTATACCATCATGTCATCTGCAAATAAAGATATTTTCAACTCTTTTTTGCCTATTTGAATGCCTTTAATATTGTTCTCCTCTCTGATTGCAATAGCTAAGACTTACAGTACTATATTAAAGAGTAGTGGAGAATGTGGGCAGCCTTGCCTAGTACCTGTTTTCAGAGGAAAAGCTTTCAGGTTTTCTCCATTCAGAGCTTTTCTCCATTGAAGATGATGTTCGATATGGGTTTTTCATAGATAATTTTTATTGTGCTGAGAAATTACCATTTTATGCCGATTTTGCTGAGAGTCTTAAACATGAAGTGATATTGTATCTTATTAAATACTTTTTCTGCATCAATCGAGATGACCATATGGTTTTTATCTTTATTTCTGTTAATATAGTGTATTACATTTATGATTTTGTGTATATTGAACCAACCTTGCTTTCCTGGAATAAAACCTACCAAATCATATTGTATAATCTTTTTTATAAGTTGTTGGATTTTCTAGTATCTTGTTGAGAATCTATGTGTCTATATTCATCAGGGATATTGGTCTATAGTTTTCCTTCCTTGTGCTATCCTTTTCTTTTTTAAGAATAAGGGTTATAGAGGCTTTATAGAGTGAATTAGGGATAGATTCACCATTTTTAACTTTAGAAATAACTTGAACAGAATGGGGCTTAACTCTTCTTTGAAAGTTTTGTAGAATTCAAAGGTGAAGCCATCAGGGCCAGGACATTTTTTGTTGCAAGTTTATTTATTATTGATTCAGTCTCTTGGCTTGTTATGGGCCTATTCAGACTTTCTATAGCCTTCTGGCTCAATCTTGGTAGATTGTATGTGTCCAGGAAATTGTCCATCTCACCCAGATTATTTTGTTTCTTGGCATATATTATCTCAGATTATCTCTAATAATGTTTTGTATTTCTCCTTTTTCTGTTGTCATATTGCCTGCTTCATTGCAAATTTGATTCAACTGGTTCCTTTCTCTCTTCTTCTTAGTAAGTCTTGCTAGTGATGTATCAATTTTGTTTATCTTTTCAAAGAACCAGCTTTTACTTTCATTTTTTTTGTATATATCACTTATTTTATATTCCATTTACGTCTTCTCATATCTTTTTTATTTCCTTTTTCCTGGTGTATTTTTTTTTTTTTGGATTTTTTTTTTGCAGTTTCCTTTTCAATTCTTTGAGGCATGATGTTAGGTGATCCATTTGCTTTCTTTTCATCTTCCTCTTATGTGCACTAATTGCTATGAACTTCCCTCTTATGACTGCTCTGGCTGTGTCCCAAAGATTATGGAAACTCGTGTCCTCATTGTCATTGGCTTCCATGAATCTTTTGATTTTAGTCTTTATTTCTTCAGTAATTGTGGAGTCATTCCAGAGTAGGTTATTTCATTTCCATTTATTTGAGTATTTTTGAGGATTTCTCTTGTAATTAAACTGAAGTTTTATTCTATCATGGTCCTAGAAGATGGTGCATATAGTTTCTGTGCCTTTGAATCTGTAGAGGCTTGCTTTGTGTCCTATGATGTGGTCAATCTTCGAGAAGCTTCCATGTGGGGGTGAGAAAAGAGTGTATCTCATGGATGGAAAGTTCTATAGTTGTCTGTAAATTCCTTTTGATTTATGGTATTGTTTAGATGCTTTATCTCTTTACCTATTTTTTGTCTAGGTGGTCTGTCCAGAGAGGATAGTGCAGTGTTGAGGTCTCCAACAATTAGTGTGCTGCAGTCTATCTCCCCTTTTAGATGTAATAGTCTTTCCTTCACATATTTGGGTGTTCCTGTGTTAGGAGCATAGATATTTATAAGCGTTATATCTTCTTATGTATTGACCCTTTTACTGCAATATAGTGCCCTTCCTTGTCTCTTCGGACAGTTTTCGTTTTAAAGACTATTTTGTCAGAATTTAGCATCGTGACTCCAGCTCTTTTTTGGTTCCCATTTTCATGGAAAACGTTTTCCAAATATTCACTTTCAGTTTATGTATGTCTTTATCTATGAAGTGGGTTTCCTGTAGGCAACAAATAGAGAGTTTCTGTTTTTTAATCCATTCAGCCAGTCTGTGTCTCTTGTTTGGAGAATTTAATCCATTAATATTCAATGTAATTGTTGATGTTCCTGGACCTGTCCTGATGTTTAAGTTGTCCATTTTCTTAGTTGCCTTTTATTTCTTTGTTTCTGGCTGTTACTTTTTTAGTTTTCCTGGAAAAGTATTTTCTTCAGGGTTTCTTGAAGATCTGGTCTGGTGTTGGCAAATTCTTTCAGATTTTGTTTGTCTGAGAAAATTTTAATCTTTTTGTCCCATTTGAAGAATATTCCTGCAGAACATAATAATCATGGTTGAAATTCGTTCTCTCTTAACACTTTCAATACATCTTCCCATTTTTTCTTTGCTTGCATTGTTTCTGTTGAGAATTCCAATGATAGCCTGATGGGGTGAACTTTGTAAGTCACTTGTACCTTGTCTTTATCTGTGGTCTTTGCTAATCTGGCTAAGATGTGCCTTGGGTAAGGTCTTCTTAGGTTCATTGTATTTGAGGTTCTTTGTATTTCTTGGGTCTAGATGTTTGAGTGCCTCTCCAGACTTGGGAAGTTTTCTTCCAGGATTCCATGGAATAGATTTTCCATGCTCTTATTCATTCCTTCACCTTCCAGGATACCAATTATTCAGATGTTATTGCATTTAATGGAATCTAGTATTTCTCATATATTACCCTCTGTTTTCTTTTTCTTTTTTCTCTGTCTTTTTGGTGGCTTTTTCTGGGTCAAAGGTTTTATCTTCTACATTAGAGATTCGATCATCAGAATGGCCTAATTGACTTTTGATACTGTTGAGAGAGTATTTGATTTCCTGTATTACAGAAAATAATAGTTTCTAATAGTTCCATATGATTCTTTTTTAGGGTGGTTTCTTAGAGCTGGTTCTTTGAAAGGATAAACAAAATTGATACACTACTTGTGAGACTTATTAAGAAGATGAGAGAAAGGAGCCAGGTGAATCAGATCTGCAATGAAGCAGGCAAAATAACAACAGACATAGTAGAAATGCAAAACATTATTAGAGAATACTATGGACATTTGTATGCCAAGAAACAAGATAATCTGGATGAAATGGACAAATTCCTGGACACATATAATCTACCTGCATTGAGCCAGGAGGATATAAAAAGTCCGAATAGGCCCATAACAGCCAAGATATTGAATCAGTAATAAATAACCTCCCAACAACAACAACAAAAAAAGCCCTGGCCCTGATAGATTCACCTCTGAATTCTACAAACCTTTCGAAGAAGAGTTAACCGCATTCTGCTCAAGTTATTTCTAAATATTCAAAAGGGAGAATCTCTCCCTAATTCATTCTATGAAGCCACTATCACCCTTATACTTAAAACAGGTAAGGACAGGACAGGGAAGGAAAACTAGAGATCAATATCTCTAATGAATATAGATGCAAAGATTCTCAACAAGACACTAGCAAATCGTATTCAACAACTTATAGAAAAGACTATACATCATGATCAGGTAGGCTTTATTTCAGGAAAGCAAGTTTGGTTCAACATACACAAAACCATAAATGTAATACACCATATTAACAGGAAGAAAGATAAAAACCACATGTTCATATCAATTGATGCACAAAAAGCATTTGATAAGATACAACATTTCTTCATGATCAAGTCTCATGGAAGACTTACTGTTGACTGAAGCAAGACAGGCTATGAAGGAGAGGCATTGTATGTTCCCGTTTAATGTATATCTAGTGTCCACACTCTATGACTGAAACTAATTCACTAAAGGATATAGAAACACAGTATATAGATGTAAATAACAGATATAGTATGTGTGCAAGAGGAGGGTCTGAGGAAGGACATTTAGAAGAAAAATGGGGGGGCAAAGTATTGATATCACAGGGAGGTGTGGTATTGTCTGTAGAGGATGTTTTGTGGTTTTGTCAACTGTGTTGGGGAGAGACGCTCACCTGTTGAAATATCTATTTTGTAAGACAAATAATAATGTGATTGAATTCATAAAAGAAAATGAAATGAAAAATAAATTAATTAATTAAATTGGTTTCCATGAAAAAAAATTCTGGAAGTAATGTACAAATACAGTAAAGTTGCAGGATACAAAATTAATATCCAGAAATCTATAGCATTTTTATATACAAACAACAGTCAGAATGAGATAGAACTGAAAAAAGTTATTCCATTTACCATAGCTACAAAAAGAACAAGATACTTAAGAATAAATCTAACCAAAGAACTTAAAAACCTCCACATGGAAAACTATGAGAAGCTAAAAAAATAAATTGAAAATTACACAAAAAAGTGGAAGGATATGCCATGTTCCTCAATTGGAAGAATTAACATAATCATAATGGCAATTTTACCCAACTTAATCTCCATATTTAATGCAATGCCAATGAAAGTACCAGACACATTATTCACAGATGTAGGAAAGACAATCATAAAGTTTGTCTGGAATCATAAAAGACCCTGTATTGACAAAGAAATTCTGCACAAGAAGAGTGGAGTCGGCAGCATCTCACTCTCTGACCCAAAAATATACTACAAAGCTGTGGTAATCAAAACAGCATAGTACTGGGACAGAAATAGACATGTGGACAAATGGAACAGAATAGAGTCCCCAGAAATAAATGCCGAAACAAACAGATAACTGATTTTTGACAAGGGGTACCAGTCAATTTAGTGGGAAAAGGGAACACCTCTTCAGCAAATGGTGCTGGAAAAACTGGACTTCCACTTGTAGAAAGATGAATCTGAACCCCTACCTCTCACCTCTGACAAAAATCAAGTCAAGATGGATCAAAGATCTAAATCTAAGACCTCAAACTATAAAACTGCTCCTAGAAAACACCGTGAAAACTCTGGGAGACATTGGGGTAGGCGAATACTTCTTAAATAAGACCCCCAAAACACAGTCAATAGTCCCTAAAATAGACAAGTGGGATTACATCAGACTAAGAAGTTTCTGCACGACAAAGGACACAATACTTAGTGTGAATAGACATCTCTCAGAATGGGAAAATATTTTTGTAAACTATGCGTCAGATAAGGGACTGATAACCAGAATTCACTAGGAACTCAAGCAGGTGTTCCAAAAAAAGATGATAAATCCTGTTAAAAGATGGGAGAATGAGTTGAAAAAAACCACTCCCTAAAGATGACATACCAATAGCTAAAAGGCATATGAAAATATGTTTAACGTCCCTCATTGTGAGGGAAATGCAGATCAAAACAACAATGAGATACCATCTAACCCCAGACAGAATGACTAAGATTAAAAAAACAAAAAATGATAAATGCTGACAAGGGTGTGGTGAAAGGGGAACTCTCTTACATTGCTGGTGGGAATCTAAATTGGTCCAGTCACTGTGGAGAACAATTTGAAGATTCCTCAAAAATCTATAAATAGAACTACCATGTGATCCAGCAATCCCACTCCTTGGTATCTACCCAAAGGACAGAAGAATACTTAATTGAA
>NW_006159853.1:510110-514911 GCF_000334495.1 Tupaia belangeri chinensis | reverse complement strand
AGAGAGACAGAGAGACAGAAAGCGAGAAATCACCCCCCAGGGGGGATGGCCACACCACATTTTTTTCTTTGTCTGCATTATTTCCTACCAAAGACCCAATGTTAACCTGATGGGATAACCTTTGTAAGTAACTTGGTATTTCTCTCTTGCCAATTTTAGTATCACGTCTTTGTGGGTTTGACCAATTTGGCTATGATATGCTTTGGAGAAAATCTTCTTGTGCTGATTCTACTTGGGGTCTTTTGTAATTCTTGGATCTGGATTTTTTTTTAATGCCTCTTTAGGTTCGGAAAGTTTTCTTACAGGATTTCATGAAATAGATTATCAATGCCCTTATGAGTCTCTTTGCCTTCTGGGGTACCAATTATCTGGATGTTTGATGGTATCTACAATTGTATCTAGTACTTTTTGTATATTGTCCTCATTCTTTTTGGTTATTTTCTCAGTATTTTTGATATTTTTTTCTAAATCAGAGATTTTGTCTTCTACGTTCAAGATTTGATCTTCTTTGTAGTTTAAGCTGTGTTTAACACTTTGGAGGGAGGTTTTGCTTTTCTGTTTTACAATCTTCATCTATAAGAATTAAATTTGGTTTTTATTTATTATTTCTATTTCTTCTTTCAAATCATGAAAAGACTTCCTCATCTCCTGGATCTCATTGTCTCTTTTTTATTACATCTTCTGGAGTTTATTGTCTCTTTTCTCCTGCATCTTATTTAGTTTTGTCACTATAAATATTGAATTGTTTATCTGGCATTTCCATGAGTTAGATAATATTTTCTGTGGATGATGAGGAACTGATATTTTCTTTTGGCGGAGAGATATTTTCTTGTTTTTTCACATTTCTTGTGCCTCTGCAATAGTTTCTTGTCATGAGGTAAATTATACCTTTCTTCCTAAATTCTTCAAGTTAATTCTGAGTGTCCGAAGGCAAGAAGAAGGAGGTTATTTGCAATCTCTGCTGCTCTGCCTCTCAGATGTTCACCCACCAACCTTCATTGTTGTCCCTTACTTTGGGTAATTCAAAGTCCTCCCAGTTTCTAGGAAACAGATGGACCTGGGGCTGAGCTCCTGAGCTTCAGTTGAGGAAGAGAGAAAAGGTCGCTTGTCATGTGTTACAGGAAATGCTTATGTCTGAGAATCCAGAGGTGTATGACAAGAAATGAGATGCAATCTCTCTGCAGCTCAGTGTCCCTGACATTCAGTGCAGCCAGGGTAGTCACTTGTCAGTTTTCCTGACGGCACAGGAACTGGGGCAAAATGGACTTATCTAAGTCCCAATGAACATACCTGGGAGTTCCAAGGTGTGTGGGGGAGGAGATGAGCCACACCTTGCTGCACCCCTCTAAGTCACAAATGGCTCACCATGTAGCAAGACCATCTGTGGTGGATGGCTCGGTGGCATGCATCAGAGCAGAGCAAGATGGGATTCTCCATATCCCAATGAACACACCTGAAAGTTCCAAGGAGTGTGGGGGAGGGGATGAGTCAAGCTCTCCAGCAAACCTCCCAGCCACAAACCACATACACCATCCAACCTACAGTTTATAAAGGTTTCAAGGTTTTAATTTATTTGCCTTTTTTTTTTTTTTTGAGAGGTTTTTGCGTGTCCTCGCCAGAAAGACAGAGAGAGAGACAAAAAGTGAGAAATCACCCCCTAGGGGGAATGGCCACACTGCAATCCCTTCTCCTTCATTCACCTCTTGGGATCTTGGGCATGAACACACACAAACCTGGTGTGAGTTTAAGCCACCAGATCCCACACTCAAACCACAGTCGACTACATGGGGGTCCAGCGACATAGCTAGTTCCTTATTTGCCTTTTTTACTAATACTTATTTTTTCTTTTCTTTTCTTTTAAAAAATGTATAGAGTGGGTGTGGTAGGGTTCTCCAGAGAAACAGAAACAATGATGGCATGTGTTGGATATGTCGTACAATGATTGCATCACAGAAACAGCAGTCTTATTATTAGAGTAATGATATCTCACAAGATCTAATGACTTCTAACTCTCATGAGAAATTTCTCATGAGAGTTGGTTGTTATAAATGTAAAAGTTTAGTCAATATTTTACTGTCTCTTTCTTTGTGAGCCCCATCAGCCATGCTGCTATAAGTCCCAAACCTAGGACTTTCCAGTCACCAGAATTGTGAATTTGTGAATAAACTTTTATCTTATTTATAAAACTACACAGGCTCAGGTATTTCTGTTAGCAATGCGAAATCAAACTAATACAGATAGTATATACAGAACATCTTCACTAAATTTGTGGAAAATATGTATATGAAAAAAACGATGCCTAGATTTTTTTTTTACCAAGTTAAACTCATACTTTAATTCTTTGCCCAAAAATCTTATTAAAAGCATTATTTATTTTATTTTATTTATTATTGATACTATTTTTCAATTTGCTATAGTGCATGTGCACTCGAGAGAGAGAGAAAACTTCCAGGTCCAGGATGCAAACTGGTCAGCAATGTGGGAATTCAGCACCTTAAACACCATGTCACCTGTTAGCCTCAGTCCCAAAACCTTTTAAAGTTCTCTCATACATGATTTATTATAAGACTTATGGATGGCAAGTCCCAAGATCTGCAGGGTGTGTTAGCAAGCTAGAGACCCAGGAAAGTGCTTTAATTCTATTCTGAATATTGGCAGACTCAAGACTCAGAGACAGATAATGATCCATCTTGAGTCTGAGCACAGAAATAAAGTCAATGTTTCAGTTAGAAGTACCTCAGACAGAGAGAATTCTCTTTTACAAAAGAGAGGATAAATTTTCATTTTCTATTTGGGTCTTCATCCACATTATAAGGGTCAATCTACTTTACTCAGTGTACTGATTTAAATGTTATTCTCATCCAATAAAGCCTTCACAGAGTCACCTAGAATAATGTTTGACTAAATTTCTGGGCACCCCTTGTCCTAGTAATATTGACACATAAAATTAACCATCACAGTGAAGGAAAGGAAATTTGGGGAAAAAATAGAAGTAAGACATTTGTGGGACACAGATATGATTTATTATCTATTGATGAAGACGTGTATAGTATTCTCAACTGGGCTGGACTGAGGTGTGTATCATGCTTGGTAAAGTCTCTTTACAATTTAAATAATGTATAGTGATTAAATGCATAAATAATAATAATTTTTTTTAATTTCTAGGCACCTGTCATCCCAGTAATATTGACATGTAAAATTAGCCATCACAGTAGCCATCCTAATTAGATATGATACATATTTACTTTTAAAATTATTAGTGATGGTTACACAGTGTGATGGTGGTTAAGGCAGCTGGAACCAAAATGACCAACTGTAGGGACCAGCAGTCAGCGTAATGACTATGTCGCTGGACTCCCATGTAGTCGACCACAGTTCAAGTCCCGGACCCATTGGCTTAAACTCACGCCGGGTGTGTGTGCGTGTGCATGCGTGCCCAAGTTCCTGAGAGAAGAATGGAGGAGAAGGGATTGCGGCATGGCCATCCCCCCTGGGGGGTGATTTCTCACTTTCTGTCCCTCTGTCTCTCTGTCTCTCTGGTGAGCACACGTGCCCTATAGCAAAAACCTCTCTCTCAAAAAAAAAAAAAAAACCATATCAAAATGACCAACTGTATGTTTCAAGTCCTAGGCTCAGCAGCTTGAAAAACACTGGGTGTTTATGTATGCATGTGTGCCCAAAATCTTGAGAGGAGAATGGAAGAGAGGTTGTGACATGGTTATCCTCCCTTACAGGTTCGCTCTCTCTCTCTCTCTCTCTGTCCTGCAAGCACAAATGCCCTGTAGTAAATTTCTTTTAATTACAAGGAATTACTGATAAGAAAGGACTTATTTCATAGAGTATATGTACCATAGTTTTTCAATCCATTCATATGTTCATGGACATTTGCATTGGTTCTATGTCCTAGCAATTGTGAATAATGCCACAATAAACATAGATGTGCAAAACTTTTCCAACTGAGTGTTTTCCTATCCCTTGGGTAGGAAAACTGATTTGATCTTCTGTATGATATAGTCTGCTGTTAATACTTTCAAGGCAAGTTTTTATTTCCTATTTTACAGCCTTCATCTCTTACAGTTCCATTTGTTGCTTTTTTATGATGTGTATTTCCTCTTTCGATCGTGCAAGAACTTCCTCACCTGGAACTCCTAGGGTCTATTCACCTCCCTCTTCTGGATTTTATTTTCTCTCTTCTCTGGCATCTCTGTTAACTTTGTCACTATGAATATTCTAAATTTTTTATCAGACATTTCCATGAGTTCATTGTACTGTCTGTGGATGGGGAGGAGTTATTCTTTTCCCTTGCAAAGGAGGTGTTATCTTGGTTTTTCATATTCCTTGTGCCTATGTGGTGATTTCTAGTCATCTGATGGGTTAAATGTTTCTTCCTAATTTCTTGAAGTTCAGCCTTAGCATTCAGGGGCATGCAGGAGAAGGTGATCTGAAATCTCTTTGCCATTTCTTTTTTATCTCTTTGTGCAGCAGAGTCAGTGGGAACTGAGGAATATTCTGACCCTAACAATATTCAGATGTTTGGCTACAATTTCTTTCTATCTGTCTAGACATACAGTGCATGAAGACTGACCGGCAAAGTGATGAGTTAAAAGAAAAAGGTTAAGAAAATAGAAAAGTGAAAAAAAGAGAGAGAAAAAGAAGAAATAAAAAACACCCTCCCTTTTTTTTAAAGCAAAAAATAAAAACTGCAGCATGCAAGCTGAACACGCGAAAACACTAGTTCTGTTTCAATGGAGGAGTCTTCTTCTGAAGGCCTGCCCCTTGCCTCTCCTAGATGGGAGAGGGG
>NW_006159853.1:503889-510099 GCF_000334495.1 Tupaia belangeri chinensis | reverse complement strand
GAAGGATTATCAGCAAGATAAAGGAGGATCTGAAAGCCAAGAGAATACTTTACCTTAAAAAAATTTAAATAAAGAAAAATAACCAAAAAAATAAGGAGACAGAGAGAGGGAGAGAGATTGAAATAAGGATACAGGGGCTCTCTCCCACTTGAGACTAGGGGCTGGAGGCTGAATTATCAGCAGACAGTTTTCATTTATCTTATTCCCTAAAAGCACTAGTTCTCTGCTGCAATGGAGGAGTCTTATTATTTTTAGTTATTCTTTAAGTAGTTGCCTTGGGAGTTACAATTGTTTTGTAATACATATGTACAATGAATATTATATATGCATTATACAACTTATACAATATAAATATCTAATTAAATTTATCATAACTTATTTTGAAGTCCACCTTTTCTTTCATTGTACACAAAGTTCTGTTTCTATACAAATCCATTTCTCTCTCTTCAAATCATTGTTATCACACATTACCTCATTGAGTGTCCATTAATATACATTTATAGCTATCTTATATATTTAACTTTAAAATTAAAGTTAGAAAAAAGAGACATTACAAATTAATAGGATAATAATACTGTATAATACACTTTTACTTTTATATTTACCTGTGTAGTTAATTTTACCAGATTTCTTGTATGTCTTCAAGTTATTGTCCATTGTCCTTTCATTTCAGCCTGAAGAAACCACTTTACTCTTTTTTGTAAGGTAAGTTTACTAGTGACAAATTCCCTCTTTTTCAATTTTGAAAGATCTTTGCTGATACAGATTTCTTGATTGAAAAATTATTTTTTCTCTCTCAGCACTGCAATTATTGTGTACCAATTTCTTCTGTAATCTAAGGTTTCTTATAAGTAAACTGTTTATTCTATTGAGAATCCCTTGTATATAAGTTCTTTCTCTCTTGTTGCTTTCAAGATTCAATGTGTCTTGATGTGAGTAGCATTAGAATTATCTTTCTTGATGTTTGTTGAGATTCTTAGAATTTTCAGTTCATGGCATTTTTTTTTGTTTTAATTGGAGAAGTTTCTGATCATTATTTCCTTAAATATTCTTTTCCCCCTTTTCTATTTCCTCTTGTTCTGAAACTCTGTGTTTCTTGACATTTGATGTCATATAAGACTCTCAGACTCTGTTCATTTGTCTTGAAACTTTTCTCTTTCTGTTCCTCAGATTGCACACTTTTTTATAACATTTTAAAAAATTTACCTCTGGGACCAGCAGTTAGTGTAATGGCTATGTCACTGGACTCCCATGTAGTCGACCGTGGTTCACGTCCCAGACCCGGTGGCTTAAAATTCACACCGGGCACGTGTGCATGTGTGCCCAAGATCCCGAGAGAACAGAGGAGAAGGGATTGCAGCATGGCCATCCCCCCTGGGGGGTGATTTCTCGCTTTCTGTCTCTCTGTCTCTCTCTGTCTGTCCGGCGAGTGCACGCACTCTATAGCAAAAACCTCTCAAAAACAAAAATTTAGCTTTAATCACTACACACCTTTACAGTGTACAACATTACTTTTTCCAGCATGAATATGGTGCATGTAAGTCAAGACAAAGATGTTACCATATATGTTATCATCAGCAAATAACTTTTTATTTTTGTGTGTCAATTAAATATATTTTTCCCTTTTCCTCTTCCTCCATCTGTCTGTTACCCCTATCCTTACTATCTACAGTATCTACATTTGCCCTCGTTACAACTATAACTTCCAAACTTTCTTTTTTTTTTCTTTTTTTTTTTTTTGGAGAGGTTTTTGCTATAGGGCACATGCTCTCCCCAGAAAGACAGAGAGAGACAGAGAGACAGAAAGTGAGAAGTCTCCCTCCAGGGAGGGGGATGGCCATGCTGAAATCCCTTCTCCTCTATTCTCCTCTC
Source organism: Tupaia belangeri chinensis (assembly GCF_000334495.1). NCBI lineage: Eukaryota > Metazoa > Chordata > Mammalia > Scandentia > Tupaiidae > Tupaia > Tupaia belangeri. Next base: position 508,227 of record NW_006159853.1, on the reverse strand, counting down.
AGGATCTTGGGTCTTGGGTACGCATGCACACACACCCAGTGTCCGGGACTTGAACCGCGGGTGACTATATGGGAGTTCAGTGACACAGCCATTACGCTAACTGCTGGTCCCTAACTTCCAAACTTTTTATTTCTGTTATGAAGCACAGACATTCAGTATATATTGAGTGGAGACAGACTTTGTCTTTTATAGTCTGGCTTGCTTTGCTTAGCCCTCAGTCTTCCATATTCATTCACTTTGTATCAGATACCAGAGTCTCATTATATTTTATGACTGAGTAGTATTCCATAGAGTACACATTACAGAGTTTTCCAACCTGCTCATCTATTGTTGGACATTTTGGTAAGTTCAATGTCCTAGCAATTGTACATAATGTCGCAATAAACATATACGTGCAAGTCTTTGACTGAGGGCTTTCTTATCCTTTGGTAAAATAACTAAGAGTGGAATTATTGAGTCATGTGGCAATTCTATTTATAGATTTCTGAGGAATTGTCATATCTTCTTTACAGTGGTTATACTAATGTGCATTTCCACCAATAGTGTAGGAGAGTTTCCTTTTACCACAGCCTCTCCAGTACTTATCAATATATATTTTTTAAATTTTACTCATTCTGACTGGTTAACTGGTATTTCATTGTGGTTTTAATTTGGATTTCCATTATGATAAGAGATGTCAAGCATTTTTTTATATGGCTTTTGGCCACTCATAGATCTTTGGAGAGTTGTCTGTTCAGGTCATTTTCATATCTTTTTATATTTTACTTTATTTTATACATTCAATAACATAAATAGCTTAACTTGTAAACTGAATGTTCCAATATGAATAAATTTCTCACCAATGTAGTTGGGGATACTATACACACTATTATCAACAGATAATAACCCATTTCTTTGTCCCATAAATGTCCTGCCTCTCTATTTTTCTCCTTAAGGTCTTTCTGCAGAAAATCCTCCTCTCACCCTTTCCCACACTGTACCCAGTATATATAATGACTTTCCATGTATCTATATCCTTTAGTCTTTCAGTTTTAACCATAAAATGTGGACGATCAGTATATATTAAGTGGAGACATACAATGTCTCTTTCATAGACTGGTTTGCTTAACTCAGTGTAAATCTTCCATATTTATCCAGTTTCTATCAAAAGCCAGTCTTGTTGATTTTTATGGCTAAGTAATATTCCATAAAGTGTATGCATCACACTTTTTCAATCCATTCTTCTGTTTGTGGACATTTGGGTTGGTTCCATGTCTTAGCAATTATGAATAGTGCCACAATACACATCAATGTACTAGCATTTTTCTGATTAAGAACTCTTCTGTCCTTTGGGTAGATACCAAGGAGTGGATTGCTGGATCATATGGTAGTTCAATTTGTAAATCTTTGAGGAATTTCCATATTATTCTCCACAGTGGCTGGACCAATTGACATTCACACCAGCAGTGTAGGAGAGTTTCCCTTCCAACACATCCCCACCACGATATATTGATTTTTTTTGTTTTAGTAATCTTACTGATTCTGACTGGCATTAAGTGGTATCTCACTGAGGTTTTGATCTGGATCTCCTGATAATGATGGATATTGAATATTTTTTCACAAGCCTTTGGTGGTTCATTTGCCTTCCTTAGAGAGTTGTTATTCAGCATAATTTCCCATCTTTTAATTGGGTTGATTTTTTCTTTTTTTTTTTTTTTTGTGGTAAGCTGCTTGAGTTACCTATGTATTCTGGTCACCAGTCCTTTGTCTGAAACATTGTTTACAAAGAGAGAGGGAGTCACAATACTAATTTCTGACAAAACAGGCTTTAAAACAAAGGCTGTTCAAAGAGACAAAGAAGGGCAATATATTGTAGTAAAAGGGTCAATCAATCAAGAAGATATAACGTTATTAATATCTATGCACCTAACACAGGAACACCCAAATATGTGAAGGAAAACTGTTAGATCTAGAAGGGAAGATAGACTGCAACACACTAATTGTTGGAGACCTCAACACTGCACTATGCCCTCTGGACAGATCACCTAGACAAAAAATAAGTAAAGAGTTAAAGGATCTGAATGATACCATAAATCAAAAGGAATTAACAGACATCTATAGAACTTTCCATCCAAAAATCACGAGATCTGCAATTTTTTCTCACCCCCACATGGAACCTTCTCAAAAATTGACCACATCGTAGAGCACAAAGCAAGCCTCTACAGATTCAAAGGCATAGAAACTATATCCAGCATCTTCTCCAACCATGATGGAATTAAACTTGAGTAATTTTCAAGAGAAATCCTCAAAAGTACTCAAATACATGGAAACTAAATAACCTACTCCAGAATGACTCCACAACTACTGAAGAAATAAAGACTGAAATCAAAAGATTAATGTAAGCCAATGACAACAAGGACACGAGTTTCCATAATCTGTGGAACACTGCTAAAGCAGTCATGAGAGGGAAGTTCATAGCATTTAGTACACATAAGAGGAAGACGAAACGAAGGAAAAAGGATCACCTAACATCATGCCTCAGAGAATTGGAAAAGCAACAGCAAAAATATCCACAAAACTCCAGGAGAAAGAATATAATAAAGATATGAGCAGAAATAAATGAAATAGAAAATAAACTAAATATACAACAAATAAGTGAAAGTAAAAGCTGGTTCTTTGAAAAGATAAACAAAATCCATGCACCAACTAGTGAGACTTATTAAGAAGAGAGAAAGAAACTAGGTGAATCAGATCTGCAATGAAGCAGGCAAAATAACAGCAGACATAGTAGAAATACAAACCATTATTAGAGGATACTATGAACATCTGTATGCCAAGAAACAAGAGACAATCTGGATGAAATGGACAAATTCCTGGGCACATATAATCTACCAAGATTGAGTCAGGAGGATATAGAAAGTCTCAATAAGCCCATAACAAGCCATGAGATTGAATCAGTAGTAAATAACCTCCCAAGAAAGATAAGCCCTGGCCCTGATGGCTTCACCTCTGAATTCTTCAAAACTTTTAAAGAAGAGATAACCCCCATTCTACTCAAGTTGTTTCTAATGATCCAAAAGTGTGAATCTTTCCCCCTAGTTCATTCTATGAAGCCTCTATCACCCTTATCCTTAAAACAGGTAAGGACAGGACAAGGAAGGAAAACTATAGACCAATATCCCTGATGAATATAGACACAAAGATTCTGAAAAAGATATTAGCAAATCATATCCAACAACTTATAAAAAGATTATACATCATGATCAGGTAAGCTTTATTCCAGAAATGCAAGGTTGATTAAAAAAACACGAAACCATAAATGTAATACACCATATGAACAGAAAGAAAGATAAAAACCCTATGGTCATATAAATTGATGCAAGAAAATCATTCGATAACATACAACATTGATTCATGATCAGTACTCTCAACAAAATTGGCATTGAAGGATCATTTCTCAACACAATAAAAACTATCTATGAAAAACCCACAGCACACATCATTCTCAATGGAGAAAAGCTGGAAGCTTTTCCACTAAAAACGGTTACAAGACAAGGATGCCCACATTCTCCACTCCTTTTCCATATAGTTGTGGAAGTCCTTGCCAACGTAATCAGAAAAGAGGAAAAAATAAAAGGCATTGAAATAAGAAAATAAGAGATGAAACCCTTTCTATTTGCAGACGACATGATTGTATACATGGAAGACCCAATGGATTCCATGAAAAAAATTTCTGAATATAATACATGAATACAGTAAAGTTGCAGGAAACAAAGTCAATATATAGAAATCTATAGCATTTTTATATACAAACAGCAGGCAGACTGAGATAGAACTGAATAAAGTTATTCCATTTACCATAGCCACAAAAAGAACGAGATACTTAGGAATAAATCTAACCAAAGAAGTTAAAAACCTCCACATGGAAAACTATGAGAGGCTAAGAAAATAGGTTAAAAATGACACAAAAAGCAGAAGGATATCCCCTGTTCCTCAAATGGAAGAATTAATATAATCGAAATGACAATTCTACCAAAATTAGTCTACATTTTTAACACAATGCAAATCAAAGTACCAGACACCTTCTTTACAGATCTAGAAATGACTATGATAAAGTTTGTCTGTAATCATAAATGAGCACAGTTTCCAAAGCAATTCTGTACAAGAAGAGGAGAGTGGCGGGAACCAGCAGTTAGCGTAATAGCTATGTCGCTGGACTCCCACGTAGTCAACCACGGTTCGCATCCCGGACCCAGTGGCTTAAAACTCATGCCAGGCGCATGTGCATGCGTGCCCAAGATCCCGAGAGGAGAATGGAGGAGAAGGGATTGCGGCATGACCATCCCCCCTGGGGAGTGA
>NW_006159853.1:501633-503830 GCF_000334495.1 Tupaia belangeri chinensis | reverse complement strand
CCCGCAAAAAAAAAAAAAAAAAAAAGAGTAGAGTGGGCAGAATCTTACTCTCTGACCCAAAAATATAGTACAAAGCTGTGGTAATAAAAAGGCGTGGTACTGGCACAGAAACAGACACCTGAACCAATAGAATAGAATAGAGTCCCCAGAAATAAATTCCCAAACATACAGTCAACTGATTTTTGACAAGGGGTACCAGCCCATTCAGTGGAAAAAGGAAAATCTCTTCAACAAATTGTGCTGGAAAAAGTGGATTTCCACTTGCAGAAAGATGAATCTGAAACCCTCCCTCCCACCTTTGACAATAATCAAGTCAAGGTGGATCAAAGATCTAAATTTAAGACCTTAAACTATAAAATGGCTCTCGGAAAACACTGGGGAAACTCTAGGAGACATTGGAGTAGGTAAAGACTTCTTAAATAAGACCCCCAAAGCATAGTCAATAATCCCCAAAATAAACAAGTGGAATTATATCAGACCAAGAAGTTTCTGCATGGCAAAAGACACAGTAATTAATGTGAATCGACAGCCCTGAGAATGGGAAACTATTTTGTAAACTATGCGTTAGATAAGGGACTGAATCAGAACTTACAACGAACTCAAGTAGCTGTTCCAATAAAAGATGATCATCAATTAAAAGATGAGAGAATGAGTTGAAAAACCACTCTCTAAAGATGACATATGAATATCCAAAAGGCATATGAAAAAATGCTCAACATCCCTCATTGTAAGGGAAATGCAGATCAAAACAACCATGAGATACCACCTAACTCCAGTTGAAAAAACAAAAAATGATAAGTGCTGGCAGGGGTGTGGTGAAGGGGAACACACTTACACTGCTGGTGAGAAAGTAAATTGTTCCAGCCACTGTGGAGAACAATTTGGAGACTCCTCAGCGATCTCAATGGAACTACCGTATGATCCAGCAATCCCATTCCTTGGTATCTAGCCAAAGGACAGAAGTATACTAAATCAGAAAAGTACTTGCACATCTGCGTTTATTGCAGCACTATTCACAATTGCTAAGTCATGGAAAAAAAAACAAATGCCGATGAACAGATGAATGAATTAAAAACTGTGGAACATATACTCTATGGAATACTATTCAGTCATAAAAAAACACAACAAAACCCTGGATTTTTTTTTAAAACCATGAATCAAATTTCCCTGAAAGTGGAATTTTATTGATTACTTTATTCCCTTACAAACATAACAACTGTAATCAAATGAGGTGAACATTCACCTCAGGATTTTGTCATCTCCATAATAGAAAAGATGAGGCTTAGAACTGCATCACTTGACCCTTTCTCTTCTTATCTCCTCCCAGCTCAAAATACTTACATCTCTTGATAGCCAGCATTCTCTTAGATCTGTGGTTGGGTTCAACACATTCAAGCCTCAGCACAATCTTCTTTGTAGTTTTTGCTTTGTCTGGAAAATAGGCTTAGTCTGACCACCATAGCCACTGTGCTTCCTGTCATAACACTGCTTTCCCTGAGCATACAAAGAATCCTTGCCCTTTTTTTATTGTGTCGCTTTATGAGGTTGGTGCTTGCCACACTTCTTACAGAAGGTCCGCTGGATTTTAGGGACGTTCTCCATGATTGTGGGCCTGCTATCTGCACAAAAAGAGCAAAATCCTGGCTTTTGATAAGAAATGTATGAATATGGAAGATTTACTGCTGAGTGAAGCAAGTCAGGCTATAAAGGAGAGACACTGTATATCCCCACTTAATATATACTGAGTGTCCACACTCTATGACTGAAACTGATTGACTAAGGGATATAGAAACACAGTACATGGATGTAAATACCAGATAGAGTGTGTGTGAAAGAGTAGGGTCAGAGAAAGGACATTTAGAAGAAAAATAGGGAGGCAAATCATTAATGGGACAATGAAATGTGGTATTATCTGTTAAAGATATTTTATAGTTTTATTAACTGGACTAGGAAGATATGTTCACCTGTTGAAATATTCATTTTATAAGCAAATATCCATTTTGTAAGCTAAATAATGGGATTGAATATATAAAAGAAAATTAAATTTTAAAAGAGGAAAAAATAAAAACAGGGAATACAAATCCCAACAGAACTAGTGAAGAAGGTGGACCTGAAGTTCAGCTCAGTTGATCTGAGTGATGAAAACAGAGTGAATAACAAACTGAGTAATAGAAAAAAGGATGACAGGTCAAGGTTT
>NW_006159853.1:497815-501596 GCF_000334495.1 Tupaia belangeri chinensis | reverse complement strand
GTTCAACTCTAGGACAACCATTCTAAAGACAAGGAGTAGCCTGGGTCTCTGGATTGCTGCAAGGACAGTTGTCACAACTGTCAGCAATGGATTCTTATGTGAGAAAAAAAATCTGAATTTTCTTATACCACAAAAAAAAAATAATAATCTACAGCAAAAGGGAAGCAAACTCTTTCTCAGTGGCAGAAACATTCTCCAAAAAGGTATCAGAAAGTGAATACATTACCCAATGGATAGAAGTCAAAGAAGAATCTCAGGTTTGAAGAAACCAGGAAGTATGTTTCCATCAAAAAAAGACAATAACTCCTATCCATCTATTTTAAAAACAGAAGAAGTTACTGAAATGTCAGACAAAGGATTCAGAACATTCATAGTCACAAAGGTCTATGATTTGGAACAGAAAAGTAAGAACACACTCTAGGAGATGAGGAAGTCCTTCCACCACTTGAAAGAACAACTGGACACCATAAGGAAGAATCAGATGGGACTATTAGAGATGAAGTCTGTAATGCAGAAAATCAAAAACTCTCTTAAAGGTATTAAAAGCTGATTAGACTGTGCTGAAGATCGAAACTCCAATGTAGAAGATAAAACCTCTGGCCTAGGAAACATAAACACCAAAAAGATAGAGAAAATAACAAAAAAATGAGGATAATATATGACAAATACTAGATTTGTTTAAATGTTCTAACATCTGAATAATTAGTATCCCAGAAGGTGAAGAAACTAATAAGAGAACGGAAAATCTATTGCATGAAATCCTAGAAGAAAACTTTCCAAGTCTAGAGAAGCAGTCAAAAGTGGAGACCCCAAAAATACAAAGAACACCAAATAGAATCAATGCAAAAAGATCCTCCCCAAGGCACATCTTATCCAGACTGGCCAAAACCACAGATAAAGACACTAACATTGGCAAGAGAGAAGACACGTGACTTACAAAGGTCACCCCTTCAGGCTAAACAAGGCCCTTAAACAGAAATAATGCAAACAAGGAAGGAAAGGGAAGACATATAGAAAGTGTTAAGAGAGAAACAATTTATACAAAGATTATTATATACAAGATTACCTTTATAGGGAAAAACAAGATTAAAATATTCTCAGACAAAAAAAAAAAAAAAAACCTGAAAGAATTTGCCAACACCAGACCAGCTCTTCAAGAAACTCTGAAGAGAGTTCTATTCCATCAAAACTAAATAAAGAACAACCAGAAATAAGAGGGGAAAAAAAGATTCGAGGAGAAAGAAATTAAACAAAAAATAAATGAACTATACTGAAAAATTAATGAAAGTAAAAGCTGGTTCTTTGAAAAGATACACAAAATTGACACATCACTAGTTAGACTAATTTAAAAGGGAGAAAGGAACCAGATAAATAAAATATGAATGAAATAGACAATATAACAACAGACATCATAGAAATACAAAACATCATTAGAGGATACTATGAGCAACTATATGGCAACAAACAAGAAAATCTGGATGATATTTACAAATTCCTAGACACATATAATGTACCAAGAATGAATCAGGAGGACATAGAAAGCCTGAACAGTCTCATAACAAGCAATGAAATTGAATTGGTAATAAATAACTTCCCAACAAAGAAAAGTCCGGTCTTGATGGTTTCATCTCTGAATTCTACAAACTTTTAAAGAAGAGTTAACCCTCATTCTACTTAAGTTATTTCTTTTTAAAATTTATTTCACTTTATTTTATAAATTCAATCAGATATGTCACTTAGCTTCCAAAGTGAATATTGCAACATGTATACATTTCTCACCAATCCAGTTGAGAATACTATACAAATTATCTTCAACAGATAATAACCCATTTCTTTGTCCCATAATGCCTTGCCTCTCTAATTTTCCCCTTCATGTTCTTCCTTAGGCTCTCCTCCTTTACCCAACCTCTTCCCACATGCTACCTGGTATTTATAAACATTTTCTAGGTTTCTATATCCACTAGTCATTCAGGTTCTGCTATAGAGTGTGTACAGTTGGTAAATATTAAGTGGAGACATACAATGTCTCTCCTTCATAGCCTGGCTTGCTTCACTCCACAGTAAATCTTCCATATTCATCCACTGTTTTTTATGGCTGAGTAGTATTCCATAGCGTATATGTGCCATGCTTTTTCTTTTTCTTTTTGGAGAGATTTTCGCTATAGGGCGCGTGCGCTCGCCAGACAGACAGAGAGACATAGAGACAGAAAGCGAGAAATCACCCCCCAGGAGGGATGGTCACGCCGCAATCCCTTCTCCTCCATGCTCCTCTCGGGATCTTGGGCACGCACGCACATGCGCCCGGCGTGAGTTTTAAGCCACCAGGTCTGGGACGTAAACCGCGGTTGACTACGTGGGAGTCCAGCGACATAACCATTACGCTAACTGCTGGTTCCCATGTGCCATGCTTTTTCAATCCATTCATCTGTTCATGGGCATTTTGGTTGTTTCCATCTCTTAACAATTGTGAATAATGCTGCAATAAGCATCAATGTGCAAGCACTTTTCTGATTAAGGATTCTTCTGTCCTTTAGATAGATACCAAAGAGTTTAATTGCTGGATCATATGGTAATTCTATTTGTAGATATTTGAGGAATCTCCATATTGTTCTCCATAGTGGCTGGACGAATTTACATTCCCACCAGCAGCTAGGAGAGTTTCCCTTTTGCCACACACCATCCAGCACTTAACATTTAAAAAAAAATTTTAATCTTAGTCATTCTGACTAGGGTTAGGTGGATATCTCATTGTGGTTTTGATCTGCATCTCCCTTATAATGAGGAATGTTGAGCATTTTTTTCATGTGCCTTTAGGCTATTCACATGTCTTCCTTAAAGAGAGTCTTTTCCAACTCTATCTCCCATCTTTTAATAGGGTTGATTATCTTTTTTGGGAACAGCTGCTTGAGTTCCCTGTATATTCTGGTCATCATCCCTTATCTGATGCATAGTTTACAAAAATATTTTCCCATTCTGACAGCTGTCGATTCATACTGATTACTGTGTCCTTGGCATTGCAGAAACTTCTTAATCTGATGTAACCCAACTTGTCTATTTTGGGGATTATCAAGTGTGCTTTGGTGGTCTTATTTATCTCTTTATTTATTCTTATTTTTTATTTAAATTTAGTTATTTACATTCATTCACTGTACATCATTACAACATGAAAAATGCGATTTTCCATCCAGAATACACTGTATATTGGCTCAATCAAGCACATTGACATATGTGTTATCATCAACAATAATTTTTCATTTCTTGTTTCTAGTATATTTTGCTTTTTTGCCATCCTTGATTTCCTATCTCTCACCCTCTGCCATCTCCCACCCTCCTCCCACACTGTCTCTGGTATCTGTGGTTGCTTTCTATGCCTTTCTCCCCTCCCCACATTTTATTGATTCACTAAAGATCTGAATTAATCTAAATATTTTAAATAGCACTCACAACTGATATATACATATCCATGAACACAAGTCTGACTTTGGGCATAAACCTCAGTGAGTAGAATGAACATATTATAAAGTAACACCTAGCTGGGGCTATATATCTTACTGTAGGCATCAAATAAGTATTTTTAATGCATTTTTTTAATTTCAAGAAAAACAGTTTTAAGCTTTTTTCATAAAACTTTTTTTTTCACTCAATTAATTTACATTCATTCCCTAAGCATTGTTACAGTATACAAAATGTGATTTCCCATCCAGAATATAGTTCATAGTGGCTTAATCATGCATGTTATCATCAAAAATTTTCCATTCATAGTTTTATATATATATATATA
>NW_006159853.1:477290-497759 GCF_000334495.1 Tupaia belangeri chinensis | reverse complement strand
TAGGGGTGAGAAAAAATATATTTTGTGGTTTTGGAATGGAAGGTTCTATAGATGTCTGTTAAGTCCATTGACTTTATGGTATCATTTAGATCCTGTATCTCTTTGCTTATTTTTTGTCTAGATGATATGACTAAAGGAGATAGGATTGATTATATGAAGGTAAGCTTCTTGGGTTATCAAGCCCTTATATGAGGTATAGTTTGCAAATTTATTTTCCCACTCTGAAGGGTGTCTTCTTACTCTAATTTTTGTTTCTTTTGTTGAGCAGAAGCTTCCCAACCTAATGTACTCCCAGTTATCTATTTTGGGGACTATTTCTGTGCTTTATTTGGGGGAGTCTTCTTAAAGAAGTCTTTGCTTACTTTCAGATCTCCCAGAGATTTTTTTTCCTGTTTTTCATCAGCATTTTTATGTTTTGAAGTTTTATGTTTAAGTTCTGACTCCATTTTGAGTTGATTTTCATTGGTGGTAAGAGATAACGGTCTAGATTCATTCTTCTATTGGTGGATATCCAGTTCTCCTAGCACAATTTACTGAAGATATTTTCTTTTTTTTCCACTGGACTGTCTATTCTTTGTCAATCATCAGTTGGCTATATGTTTTGGGGTTTATTTTGGGGTTCTCAGTTTTGTTCCATTTGTCTACCTGCCTGTTTTTGTGCCAATACTAGTCTGTTTTAGTTATCACAGCTTTGTGATACGTTTTGCGATTAGGAAATGAGATTGGTCCTACTTTATTTCTCTTGCACACTATTGCTTTGGCAATTTGAGGCCTTTTATGCTTCCTGACAAATTTTGCAATTTTTTTCTATATCTGTGAGGAATATCTCAGGAATATCTCTGGCAGTTTGGTTGGAATTACATTGAATTTTTAGATTAATTTGGATAGTATTGACATCTTGTTATATTAATTCTTCCAATCAAGGAATATGAGATGTTTTCCCCTTTTACGTATCATTTTTAACTTATTTTTCAATAAGACATCAAAAGATCTTTGACGTCTTTGGTAAGGTTTATTCCTAGATATCTTATTGGTCTTGTGATCATTGTAAATGGGATTTCTTTCTTCAATTCTGTTTGTTTTTCCATTGTTAATGTATAAAAATTTTTATCGATTTTTGTATATTGATTTTGTATCCTGCCACGTTACTATATTCATTTATCACTTCCAGGAGTTATTTTGTGGATTCTTTTGTATTTTCTACTTACAGCATCATATAATCTGCAAATAGAGATAATTTCACTTCTGTTTTTTCCTATTTGGATGCCTTTTACTTGACTCTCTTGTCTGATTTCATTGGCTAGAACTTCCAGTACTATGCTTAAAAATATTTGAGAAAGTGGGCAGCCTTGTCTTGTTCCAGCTTTTTAGTGAAAAGGTGTTCAGCTTTTTCCTATTCAGTATGATGTTAACTATGGTTTTGTCATAGATGGCTTTTATTGTGTTGAAGAATGTCACTTCTATGCTGATTTTGTCTTAATCATGAAGGGATGCAGTATTTATTGAATACTTTCTGCATCGATTGATGTGATCATGTGGTTTTTATCTTTCTTTTTGTTAATATGATATATTACTTTTATTGTTTTGCATATGTTGAATCATCCTTGTATCACTGGGATAAATCCTACTTGGTCATGGTGTATAATATTTTAATATGTTATTGAATACAATATTCTTGTATCTTGTTGAGAAGTTTTGCATCTGTATTCATCTGGGAATTGACCTGAAGCTTTCATTTTTTGTGATGTCCTTGTCTGGTTTTGGAATTAAGATAATGGGGGCTTTGTAAAATCAATTTGAGAGGGTTTCTTCCTTTTGAATCTTTAGAACATTTGAAAATAATAAAGGTTAGTTCTTTGAAGGTTTTGTAGAATTCAGAAGTAAAGCTATAAGGACCTGATTCTTCTATCTTGACAAATTATTACTGATTCAATCTTATGGCTTGTTATGGGTCTATTCAGACTTTCTATTTTTTTCCCGGTTCAATCTTGGCAAGTTACACATATCCAGAAATTTGTCCATCTCATCTTGACTTTCTTATTTGTTGGTGTATTATCACTCATAGTATTTTCTGAAGATATTTTGTGTTTCCCTTAAGTCTCTTGCAATAATGCCCCTTTCTTTGATGATTTGATCTATCTAGTTCCTTTTTCTGTTCTCAATCTTGATAATGGTGTGTCAATTTTGTTTATCTTCTCAAGGAATAATTTTTTTCTGTATTTTTTATTTATTCTCTATTGCATTTATATCTGTTAAAATCTTTATTATTTCTTTTCTCCTGACAATTTTGGGCATTTTTTTGTTTTTGTTTTTTCAGTTCCATGAGTTGTGTCATTAGGTTTTTATTTTTTTCCCCATCTTTCTGTTTTCTTTTTGTGAGCACTAATTGCTATGAACTTTCCTCTTATGGACTGCTTTTGCTTGTGTCATTTAGGTTATAAACACTTACTTGTTCATTATCATTGATTTCTATGAGCCTTTTGATCACAGTCTTAATTTATTCTACAGTTGTAAAATCATTCAGGAGTAGGTTGTTTAGTTTCCATATGTTTGTGTATTTTTGAGGGCTTTTTTTGTAGTTGATTTCAAGGTTGATTCCATCCTGGTCAGAAAAGTGCTGGATTAGTTTCTATACATTTGAATTTGTAAAGGCATGTTTCTTGTCCTATCATGTTGTCAGTCTTTGAAAATGTTCCAAGTGGGTCTGAAAAAACTGTATATTATGTGCTAGTTGGGTGAAATACTCTGTAGATGTCTGTCCTTTATTATTTCTTTTCTCCTGACAATTTTGGGCATTTTTTTGTTTTTGTTTTTTCAGTTCCATGAGTTGTGTCATTAGGTTTTTATTTTTTTCCCCATCTTTCTGTTTTCTTTTTGTGAGCACTAATTGCTATGAACTTTCCTCTTATGGACTGCTTTTGCTTGTGTCATTTAGGTTATAAACACTTACTTGTTCATTATCATTGATTTCTATGAGCCTTTTGATCACAGTCTTAATTTATTCTACAGTTGTAAAATCATTCAGGAGTAGGTTGTTTAGTTTCCATATGTTTGTGTATTTTTGAGGGCTTTTTTTGTAGTTGATTTCAAGGTTGATTCCATCCTGGTCAGAAAAGTGCTGGATTAGTTTCTATACATTTGAATTTGTAAAGGCATGTTTCTTGTCCTATCATGTTGTCAGTCTTTGAAAATGTTCCAAGTGGGTCTGAAAAAACTGTATATTATGTGCTAGTTGGGTGAAATACTCTGTAGATGTCTGTCAAGTCCGTTTCATTTATGGTATCATTTAGATCATGTACGTCTTTAGTTTTTGTTTAGATAATTTTTCCTTACAATTATTATGCTGTAGTCTATCTTTCCCTTGAGATCTAACAGTCACTTGTTGATGTATTTAAGTGCTTTTGTGTTGGATGCATAGATTTTTACAAGTGTTATTATCTTCTAGGTGAACATGTCCTTTTAGTACTATATAATTTCCTTATCTCTTACATCTTTTATCTTAAGGGTTATTTTGTCTGAAATCAGTATCACAACTCCAGTCCTTTTTTGGTTTCCATTTGGATAGAATATCTTCTTCCAGCTCTTCACTTTCCATTTATGTACATCTTCATGGGTGAGGTGTGTTTCTTGTAAGCAGCACATTGATGGCTTCTGTTTTTGTATCCATTCAACCAGTCTGTGTCTTTTAATGGGAAAATTTAATCCAATAACAGTCAACTCTATTATTGATATTTGTGGACTTATCCCTGTCATTTTTTAGCAATTTCTCAGTTGTTTTTTGTTCTCTTATTTCTCTTTGTCTCTCTTAAGTTATCCTAATACAACACTAGCCTCAGTACTTCCTCTAGAGCTGGTCTAGTATGGGTGAATTCTTTCAGTTTTGTTTACCCTATAATACTTTTATCTGTTCTTCCCATTTGAAAGATAATATTGCTGGATATAGTTTTCTTGGTTTAAATTGTTTTTATTTTAATGTTTTGAAAACATCCTCCCTTTATTACCTTGCTGACATATTTTTTAGTTGAGAGGTCTGACATTAGCCTAATGGGATAACCTTTATAAGTAAGTTGATGCTTCTTCCTTACCATTTTTAGAATATTTTCTTTGTCTTTGATTTTTACCAATCTGGTTATAATGTGCCAGGGAAGGATATTTTTATGTTGATTCTAGCTAGAGTCCTTTTTATTTCTTGGGTCTGAATTTCTCCATGATTCTCTATTTTTGGAAACTTTTCAGATAATACATCATGAAAGAGATTTTCTATGGGTTTAGCAGATTCTTTGCCTTCTGGAATACCCATTCTATGGATATTTGGAAATTTCATAATGTTGAGATTTTCCTATATGCTGTTCTCATTTTTTTGGTTGTTTTTACCTTTTGTGTGTGTGTGATTAGGTCTATGTTGGAGACTTTGTGTTCCAGGTCAGAAATTCTTTCTTCTGCATGGTTCAATATGCTGTTAATGCTTTCTTGGAGACTTCAATTTTTTGTATGGTATTCTTCATTTCCAGAAGTTCTGTTTGATTCTTTTTCAGGATATCTATTTCTTTATGAAATTACTTTTTCATGTCCTGAAATGGTCTTCTCATTTCTTGGAACTGATTGTCTGATTTCTCTTTCATCTCATTGATTTTTGTCACTGTGAATACTCAGAATTCTTTTTTTCTGATAATTCTGTATATTCCTCTGTGCTTTCCATTGTTGACAAGGGCCTAATGAACTCCCCTGGAGGAGAGTTACACCATCTTTTTTTCTCATACTCTTCAAAATTTGTTCCAATTTTTGGTCATCAGATGGAGTATTCACTTTTTTCTCTGTATTAGAGTCTGCTGCGACAATGCTCACTGAATGAATGTAAGTTAATTGGTTAAAAAATGAATGCATAAATTAAAAAAAAGATAAAGTAGAGTCTGTTGTATTGGAAGAGGAAATTTCACCCTTAGTTTCCAGGTGTCTCCCAGATTAGAGCTGTTATGGGTAACTTCAGATGCTTTGTTCCTCTACCAGACTTTCAGTTCTTGAAAAGGTGGCTACAAGTTAAGGAGATATAACTTACTGAAGATAATTAAACAATGGTTTGTGCTACACAGGCTGATGTGCCCAAAATTTCAAAGTTGCTCCCAGGGCCTAGAGGTACACTCAGGAGATGAGGTCCACCAAGACAAGAGCTGAGTCTCCCAGTGGGTGAGGTGTGACCAGACTACCAGAGTGCTGCGTGACTGAATGGCGAAAGTTTCAAAGATACTCTCAGTGTCTAGGAGATGCAGTCACGAGAGACCAGACCTCCAGATTGCATACTTTTCATTGGTGTTATCTTCAAATTTCCAGTAATGTTGTCCCACCTTCTCAGGTCTGCAGCTGAACTTATCTACCAATTGTTTTCATTCCAATTATCATACTAATCAATTTCAGAATTTCTATTTTCATCCTTTTAAAATTCTTATCAACTTTTTAATATTCTCTATTTGTTGAGAAATTATTTGCCATATTTTTAGATCTTTGTGCATATTTAAGACAGAATAGTTGCAAATCTTTATGTAATAAATGCAATGTATATAATGGATAAAGAAATGTGACACATAAACATAAAATGGAATAATTTTCAGCAATTAAAAATTATAGAATTTTAGACTATTTGCTTAAGGAAAACTAAGGAAGGGCCCCCTTCCCCAGCTCCAGCCCTGGCACCCCCAAGACCAGAGACACCCTATCTCTGTCAGCCAGGAACACACCCAGTTCTACAGCAGAATCCACTTCCATCTCCAGACCTATGGGACACTGAGCAGCGCCCACTGCCACAGCTCCAACCTTAGCACCCTCAACTCCTGAGACTCCTATCTCTGTCAGCCAGGACTTCCCCCAGCTCTAAATCAGACCCCACGTCCATCTCCAGACCCTTGGCCTAAGGGACACTGAAGCAGGAACCCCTGCACCAGCTCCAGGCCCAGAAACCCCAAGTCCAGAGATCCCCTATCTCTTTTTTTCTCTTCTTTCATTTGTTAATTTCACACTTCTCCTTACCATACAGGACTTCCCACAGCTCTATAGCAGACCCTACTTCCATCTCCAGACCTCTGGCAAAATAGTGCGGCACACAACTTTTTCTTTATTCTTCTTCTTATTTTCTTCCCTCTTATTTGGTACTATCTTCCTCTTTCTCCACCCTCCTGGATGGATTAGATTGATCTAGAATCACAGTTCTGAAATATCCTAGTATAGTAAGACTCCCTGTGGTCCGCATTTTAATGAACCTCCTGTGAAAAAGGAGATAACTGCTCTTCAGAAATCTGAATAGAATATTCCTCCTTAAACAACATTGCTACACACAACAAAACAGAGGTTTCAGAACTCATGAGTTCACAGCAAAAGGGAAACACATATGCTCCTAGTCAAAGAAATAGTCTCCTAAAAGGTCTTCCAAAGTGAATTATCTCCAAATGGCTAGAAGTAGAAGAAGAGTCTCAGCCCTGAATAAACCAGGAAATATGTCTCCATCAGAAGAACACAGTGACTTCCTTCCATTTATTGAAAAAACAGAAGACATTGCCAAAATGTCCAAGAAAGAATTTAGGACATTCATGGTGACAAAATGCTATGAGTTGGAAGAGAAAAGAGACAATGAACTACAGGAGATTAGGAAGTCCTTCTGCAATATAAAAGAAGAAATGGACACGCTAAGAAAAAATCAGATGGAACTATTACAGATGAATTCTGTAGTATAGGAAATCAAAAACTCTCTTGGGACCAGCAGTTAGCTTAATGGCTATGTCGCTGGATTCCCACGTAGTCAACTGCAGTTAGTCCTGGGCCCGGTGGCCTAAACTCATGCTAGACGTGTGTGCGTACGTGCCCAAGATTCCGAGAGGAGAATGCAAGAGAAGGGATTGCAGGGTGGCCATCCCCCCTGGGGGGTGATTTCTCGCTTTCTGTCTCTCTCTGTCTGACAAGCACACGTGCCCTATAGCAAAAACCTCTCCAAAAAAAGGAAAAAAAAAACCAAGAAACACAAAGGACTCCAAATAGAATCAACCCAAGAAGATCTTCCCCAAAACACGTCTTAGCCAGACTGGAAAAGACCATAGATAAAGACAAGATACTATAACTGGCAAGAGAGAAGCTACAAGTGACTTACAAAGGTCACCCCATCAGGCTAACCTCAGACTTCTCCATGGAAACAGTGAAGCAAGGAAAAAATGGGAAGATGTGTTGTAAGTCCTAAGAGAGAAACAATTTCAACCAAGATTATTATATCCAGCAAGATTGCCCTTCATATGGGAAAAAAAGATTAATATCTTCTCAGACAAGCAAAACCTGAAAGAATTTGCCAACACCAGACAAGCTCTTCAAGAAATCCTGAAGAAAATACTGTTTCAGGAAAACTAAATAATTAACAGCCAGAAACAAAGGAATAAAATGCAACCAACACAATGGCCAACTTAGACTTTGGAACAGGTCCGGTAACATTGATAATAACATTGACTGTTAATGGATTAAACTCTCCAGTCAAGAGACACAGACTGGATGAATGGATAAAAACAAACAAAAAAATGGAAACCCTCTATCACTTACCTACAGGAAACCCACTTCATGAATAAAGACATACATAGACTGAAATTGAAGGGTTGGAAAAATGTTTTCCATACAAATTGGAACCAAAAAAGAGTTGTAGTCACGATACTAATTTTTGAAAAAATAGGCTTTAAAACAAAAACTGTTCAAAGAGACAAAGAAGGGTACTGTATTGGGAACCAGCAGTTAGCATAATGGCTATGTCGTTGGACTCCCACGTAGTCGACCACATTTCACATCCCGGACCCGGTGGCTTAAAACTCACGCCAGGCGCATGTGTGTGTGTGCCCAAGATCCCAAGAGGAGAATGGAGAAGAAGGGATGGTAGCGTGACCATCTTCCCTGGGGGATGATTTCTCACTTTCTGTCTCTATGTCTCTCTCTGTCTGTCTGGCGAGCCCACGTGCCCTATAGCGAAAACCTCTCAAAAAAAAAAAAAGGGGGGTACTGTATTGTAGTAAAAGGGTCAATCGATAAAGAAGATATAACACTTATAAATATCTGTGCACCTAACACAGGAGCACCCAAATATGTGAAGGAAAGACAGTTAGATCTAAAAGGGGAGATAGAGTGAAACCCACTAATTGTAGGAGAACTCCACACCATGCTATCCCCTCTGGACAGATCATCTAGATAAAAAATAGTTAAAGAGATAAAGGATCTAAACAATACCATAAAGCAAATGGACTTAACAGACATCTATAGAACTTTATTTATTTATTTATTTTAGTTTTTTAATATACATTCAATAACATTATTTAGCTTACAAAGTGAACATTTCAATATGTGAACATTTCTCCCCAGTCCACTTGATCAAAATAGCTTCAACGAATAACACCACACCTCCCCATCCCGTCAATGCTCTGCCTCTGTATCCCTCCTCCAAATGTCCTTCCTTAGGCCCTACTTCTCCACACACACCATATCTGGCATTAACCCCCATCACTTGTTTTTGTACAACCTTAGGTAAATCAGTTTCAGTCATAGAGCATCCAAAAACTACGAGATACACTTGTTTTCTCAATCCCACATAGAACCTTCTTGAAGATTGACCCCATCATAGGGCACAAAGCAAGCCTCTACAGATTCAAAGGCATAGAGACTCCCTCCTTGTCTCACAGAGTGGCTTTTGTTTTGCAGGAGAGCTCAGTTCCTTCTCTAGGCACTGGCCAGCAAGGGAAATTGAGGCAGGGGCACCACTGCTCCCCTCCCTACTTATAGGCTCCCAAGACCAGAACCCAGCCCTCTAGGCAGAATGGCCTTTGCTGTGCAGCAGAGTTCCAGTTCCATCTCTAGGCCCATGGCCAGCAAGGGACATTGAGGCAGGGGCACCACTGCCTCCCCCACTTCCAGGCTCCCAAGACCAAGACCCTACCCCCTAGACAGGTAGGAAGTTTTTTATTTGTTTTCTTTGCTCTTCATTGTTGTGTTAATACCCTCCTCTTCCTTGCCCCACAGGCTGGCCTTTGCTCTGCAGCAGAGTTCCAGTTCCATCTCTAGGACCCTGACACATGGAATGCATCTTTTTCTTTATTTTTCTCTGTACTCTTTTCTTCATTTTCCTCTGTACTCTTTTCTTCTCTCTTATAGTATCCTCTCCTCCTCATCCTCCACCCTGCAAGAGGGATTAGACAGGTCTAGAATCACAGTTCTTAAATTCCCAAGTATTGTAAGGTTCCCTGGAACCGCCTCCTATAGCGGACCACCTGTGAAAAAGGAGATTCTACTCTTCAGACACCTGAATAGAGTACAGATCTTGAGACCACTTTGCTAAAAACAATATTACATAAAGATTTGCAACTATTCTGTCTTAAATATGCACAAAGATCTTAAAAATATGGCAAATGATTTCTCAACAAATAGAGAATATAAATACATTGATAAAAATTTTAAAAGGATGAAAATAGAAATTTTGAAGTTGATTAGTATGGAGTTTCCATAATCTTTGGGACACTGCTAAAGCAGTCATAAAACGGAAGTACACAAAAATTAGTGCACATAAGAAGACAGAAAGAAGGCAAATGGATCACCTAACATCATGCCTCAGAGTATTGAAAAAGCAACAGCAAAAAATCCAAAACACTTCAGGAGAAAGGAAATAATAAAGATATGAGCAGAAACAAATGAAATAGAAAATAAACTATACAAAAATAAATGAAAATAAAAGCTGGTTCTTTGAAAGAATAAACAAAATTGATATACCACTCGTGAGACTTATTAAGAAGAAGAGAGAAAGGAACCAGGTAAATCAAATCTGCAATGAAGCAGGCAATATAACAACAGACATAGTAGAAATACAAAACATCATTAGAGGATACTGTGTAAAACTATATGCCAAGAAATAAGAAAACTTGGATGAGAGGGACAATTTCCTGGATATATATAATCTACCAAGATTGAACCAGGAAGATGTAGAAAGACTGAATAGGCAAATAACAATTCAGGAGATCGAATCAGTAATAAACAGCCTTCCAACAAAGAAAAGCCCTGGTCCTGATGGCTTCACCTCTGAATTCTACAAACCTTTCAAAGAAGAGTTAAACCCCATTCTACTAATGTTATTTCTAAAGATCCCAAAGAGTGAAAGTCTCCCTAATTCATTCTATGAGACCTCTATCACCCTTATCTTTAAAAAAAGATAAGGACAGGACAAGAAAGGAAAACTATAGACCAATATCTCTGATGAATATAGATGCAAAAATTTCTGGAAGTAAAACATGAGTACAGTAAAGTTGCAGGATACAAAATAAATATACAGAAATCATTAACCATAGCCACAAAAATTATAAGATACTTAGGAATAAATCTAACCAAAGAAGTTAAAAACCTCCACAAGGAAAACTATGAGAAGCTAAAAAGTGGAATTGAAAATGACACAAAAGAGTGGAAGGGCATCCCATGTTCCTGAATTGGAAGAATTAAAAAAAATGTCAATTCTACACAAATTAATCTACGTATTCAATGCGATGCCAATCAAAGTACCAGAAACATTTTTCACAGATCTAGAAAAGGCAGTCATACAATTTGTGTGGAATCATAAAAGACCCTGTATTACCAAAGCAATTCTGCACAAGAAGAGTGGAGTGGGCGGCATCTCACTCCGACATAAAAATGTACTATAAAGTTGTGGTAATCAAAAGAGCATGGTACTGGCACAGAAAGAGATAGGTGGACCAATGGAACAGAATAGAGTTGGCAGAAATAAATTCCCAAACATATAGTCAATTGATTTTTGACAAGGGATACCAATCAATCCAGTGGGAAAAGGAAAACCCCTTTAGCAAATGGTTCTTGAAAAACTGGATTTCCAACTGTAGAAAGATGAATCTGAACCCTACCTCTCACCATTGAGAAAAATAAAGTCAAGATGGATCAAAGATCTAAATTGAAGACTTCAAGCTATAAAATCGCTCCTGAAAAATACTGGGGGAAACTCTGGGAAACATTGGGGTAGGCCAAGAGTTCTTAAATAAGACTCCCAAAGCACAGTTGATAATCCCCAAAAAAGACAAGTGGGATTACATCAGACTAAGAAGTTTCTGCATGACAAGAGTCATAGCAATTAGTGTAAATTGACAGCCATCAGAATGGGAAAATATTTTTGTAAACTATGAGTCAGATAAGGGACTGATAACCTGAATGCACAAGGATATCAAGCAGGTGTTGTGAAAGAAGATGATCAGCAGTATAAAAGATAGGAGAATGAGTTGAAAAAACACTCTCTAAGATGACATATGAATAGCCAAAAGGCATATGAAAAAACGCTCAACATCCCTCATTGTAAGGGAAATGCAGATCAAAACAACAATGAGATACCACCTAATCCCAGTCAGAATTACTGAGATTAAAAAATCAAAAAATGATAAGTGCTGGCTGGGGCATGGTAAAAGGGAAACTCTCCTACACTGTTGGTGGGAATGTAAACTAGTCCAGCCACTGTGGAAAACAATTTGGAGATTCCTCAAAAATCTACAAATAGAACTACCATTTGATCCAGCAATCCCACTCCTTGTTATCTACTGAAAGACCAGAAGAATTCTTCATCTGTAAAGTCCTTTCACATCGATGTTTATTGCGGCACTATTCACGATTGCTAAGACATGGAACCAACCCAAATGCCTCCGTTATCGATGAATGGATTGAAAAACTTTGGCACATATACTCTATGGAATACTATTCAGCCATTAAAAAACAACAACAACAACAACAACACCTGGCTTTTGACAGAAAGTGGAAGAATATGGAAGATCTACTACTGAGTGAATCAAGCCAGACTATGAAGGAGAGACATTGTATGTCCCCACTTAATATATACCAAGTGTCCATACTCTATGATTGAAAATGATTGACTAAAGGATGTACAAACAAAAGAGATGGGTATGAATGCCAGATGTGGTGTGCGTTAAGGAGTAGGGCCTGGGGAAGGACATTTGGAGGAGGAATACAGAGGTAGAGAATTGATGGGACAGGGAGGTGTGGTGTTATCTTTTGAAGATATTTTGATCAACTGGACTAGGGAGAAATGTTCACATATTCATATGTTCACTTTGTAAGATAATATGATTTAATGCATTAAAAATTTAAAAAAATAAATAAAATAAAATTTTAAAAATGAAAAACAAGTATCCAATGGGGAAAAAATAAACAGCATTGTTAAAAATATGCAAAAAATAAATCCAGTGTCTGTGTTTTTGGGGGGACATTTTAATTAATTTATTCTCTGAATAAGCCAGACATTCTTATTTATTTGTATGTCTCATCATTTTTTTCCAAAATACAGACATTTGGAACATTATAATACAGTAAGTCTGGAAATAAAATACATCCTTGCTTTGGGTTGTTTTTATTGTGCTTGCTGTAGTAGTTTTCCATTGTTTCTTCAGTGACTTAGCTAAACTATTTTGTAAAGTTTGTATTCTTTTCTATGTATGATGTCTAAAGCCTCTTTTCTTATAACTTGTGGTCAGCTAGTGTTTTTTACAGAGATTTTCTTGAATGCATGGAAGTAAAAAAATAAAAAAAGAAAGAAGAAAGAACTCTCCTAGATATTTCAGATTGGCTTTGTGTTTGGGCACTCCAACACTTAACCAAGCTCCTTACAACCCTGCTTTGTTTTTCACCTACTACTTGTGCTGAATCTATAAATCAGTCAGAGGTAAAATCTTAGGGTATTCTCAGATCTTGTCCAAGTTGTGTCCTGCCTTGAGCATGTGTAATACTTTCAAAATGTCCAAGTATATGTGCAGGATTTTTGATGTCCTAATTTCTCAAGAAAACTATCTCCCCAGATTTTCCTCTCAGACTTTTAACACTGTTTACTGATTACCTTGATAAAGGGTTTTTTTTTTTTTTTTTTTTTTTTTTTCCCAAATTCCTCTGAGTTTTTTTACTGATCAATCCTTAACTTTCAGTTTCATCCTCAATTACTGATTTTTCCTGCTTACTCCAATTGTAGGAAGAATTTTATTGGGTCAGTTTAGCAAAATTTCTCACCCTTGATATCTGATCAAATTCTTTGTCCTCTATCTTCAATATCTTATTGCCCTGGCCTGCCTTCAGTAATAATCCCATCAAGTGGTTTTAGCAAAATTCCTCCACCCTTAGCTATTTGAATGTGTCCCTCAGAAATTTATGTAATTGAAATTTGATGAGCTGTTGGAACAGTATTGAGAGGATGGAGAATATATTCAGTTATGATGTTAGAAGATTGGGCCTTTGGAAGTGAATGATAAGTCATCATGGTGGGGGCCTCAAGATCTTCTCCTGATAGGTTTCTAAGAAGAGAAGATAGACACAAATGTTCTCTTCTTGCTTTGTCTCATCATTTTGATGCACTGTGCCATCTCGAACTCTACAGTGAGGTGTCACCAACAAGAACACTCTCACCGGATATTTCCCCTTGACCTTGGACTTCCAAAAAGAAATACCCTCTGCATAGCTATGTTTCCATCTTGAGCGGGTTCTCACACTGGTGAAGCAGATTTCTCTTTGCCTTAATCCTTCATAAAGGTACCAAACAGGTCATGACAAACAGTTCTTGGAGAATAAGATCAGTTCTGCCCTCTTGGAAAATAAGGACTGGATTAAATGTGTTTTATTAGAATAAAACAGGTACATCACAGAATCCAAGGTGCTATGGCAACTCCAGGAACTCAGCAAAAGGATTTATTGAGCCTTCTTTCTGATGCATTCATATTAGCAGTTATCTACTTTTAGTCTTTCTAGACCTAAGTTCAAAATTGGAACTTTACAAGATAGGTAAACTGATTGGCCCTATTAAGGTTATCTATCTGAGAACCAATCAACTATGGCTGGAAAGAATAGGAAAAGTATCATGTAATACTTGTTCAATTTTTTAAATTAATTAATTAATTTATTTTTATATACATTGAATGGCATTGCTTAGCTTATGAAGTGTACATTTCCCCACTCCTCCACACACACCACATCTGGCATTCACACCCATCTCTTGTGTGTATATCTTTCAGTCAATCAGTTTTGGTCATAAGAGTGCAGACACTCGGTATATATTAAGTGGGGACATACAGTGTCTCTCCTTCATAGCCTGGCTTATTTCACTCAGTAGTAAATCTTCCAT
Source organism: Tupaia belangeri chinensis (assembly GCF_000334495.1). Taxonomy (NCBI): domain Eukaryota; kingdom Metazoa; phylum Chordata; class Mammalia; order Scandentia; family Tupaiidae; genus Tupaia; species Tupaia belangeri. The sequence goes on along the minus strand of NW_006159853.1, from coordinate 483,592 downwards.
ATTCTTCCATTTTCTGTCAAAAGCCAGGGTTTTGTTGTTTTTTATGGTTGAATAGCATAAATATTTTTGTAAATTATGCATCAGATAATGGACTGATAACCAGAATACACAAGGAACTAAAGAAGCTGTTTGGAAAAAAAGATGATCAACCCTATTAAAAGATGGGAGAAGGAGTTGAAAAAAACACTCTCTAAAGTTGACATACGAATACCCAAAAGGCATATGAAAAAATGTTCAACATCCCTCATCATAACGGAAATGCAGATCAAAACAACAATGAGGTATCACCTAACCACTGTCAGAATGTCTAAGATTAAAAAAGAAAAAAATGATCAGTGTTGGTGGGGGTGTGGTGAAAGGGGAACTCTTTTACACTGCTGGTGGGAATGCAAATTGGTCCAGCCACTGTGGAGAACAATTTGGAGATTCCTCAAAAATATACAAATAGATCTACCATATGATTCAGCAATCCCACTCCTTGGTATCTACCCAAAGGACAGAAGAATCCTTCATTGGAAAAGTGCTTGCACATCGATGTTTATTGCAGCACTATTCACGATTGCTAAGACATGGAACCAACCAGATGCCCCCATATGGATGAATGGATTGAAAAACTGTGGCACATATACTCTATGGAATACTAGAATACTATTCAGCAATACTTGTTCAATATTAAGGGTTATATTATAGATAATATAGAGAGAGATGTATAGATACAATAATACACATAAAATGGGATTAGCTTAGTGTCACAGTAGTAATGTACTGTTCAGGTGAGGTTGAATCCATATGGAAGACTGTAGGTTTGGATCTCCCATCAACGTGTACATTTTCAGGCATATAATATCATGATCCTAGCTGGCTTCAAAGGCTGAGGAGATGGGCGGAAATGTCATCATGAAACCCTGTTGAGGGTGCTTCAAAATCTCAATCTCTCTCTCTCTTTCTCTCTCTCCCCTCTGTCACTCTCATAAAAGAAATAAACTTTTAAAATAATAAAATACGGGATCAGCGAGCGCTGTGGTGGTTAAGTCACTGGATTCCGCATGAATAACTCCGCAGTTCAAGTCCTACACACAGCAACTTGAAAAACATGCTGGAAGCATGTGCATGCATGCCCAAAATCCTAAGAGAAAAATGAAGGTATTCTGGAATGGCCAGACCCTTTGGGAAGTGATTTTTTACTTTCTCTCTCCAGCAAATGCACACTCCTATGGCAAAAATATAATAATAATAATAAAACATGTAAGATATATATTAAAAGATTTTTTATAAAGAATTATCTTATGTGATTGTGAAGACTAGCTAAGCAAATTCAAAAGCCATATTGCAGATTGTCAGAGAGGATAAGTCGGACCTCTTGGGCACAAACGGGGACTGCTATACACAGGTAGAATTTATTCTTCAGAGAATCTTCTGCTCTGCTCTGAGGCCCTTCCAACTACTGAATAAGAGACATCCAGATTGCCTAGGATAATCTCCCTTACTTAAAGTCAACTAATTATGGACTTTAAAACACATTCACAGAAGTAATTTATTATTATTTGTTTGAATAATGGGGAGTTGTAGCCTAGCCTAGTAAAAACATTAAAATTGCCATCACATCAAGTGAGGCTCATCTCTGTATCTCTGGGCTCACTTTTGTATAGTAGTACACAGTATTAACTAGAAAAGGAGGAATTTAAAAAATCTGGAGAGATTACCCTGGGGGTACCTTTAAAATGTCCATTTAACAGGTCTAGTTTATATATAGATCAATATAATTTATTATCCTTAACCTGTGGAATTTTATCATCTCCACATATTTTATCCTATCGCATACCAAAAAAAGTAGTCAAAACCTTTGTGCACTCTTCTGTCAGAGAAGTTAGACCACAAAACAAAGGATACCTAAAGAACTTTCCATTTTCTAGTTTAAAAAATTGTTATCACTCAAAGTTGACACAGAAGTTACAGAGCCACCAGACTTCAAGTGTTAACAACCAGGCTTGAATAATGAGGACATCACTGGTAACCTCCGTTGTTCAAGTACCAAACAAGTTTCTTACCTTCTTTTATGATTTATAGGAGGAGAGTCCCAGAAAAAATAATTTGGGACTCAGTCTTAGCAAGACAGCTGTTAGGGTGTCACTGCATGTGAGAAGTATCTAGATTAGGTTCCCAGATCTACCTGAACATACTAGGCATACCTGTGGTTGTGCCTGTGATCCTGGATGACTGGAAGTTTAGGGGGAAGATTGCAATGTGACAAGAACCTGTTAGAGGTTTTGATCTTTCTTTCTCTCCTTCATGAAAGGAAGAAGGAAGGAAGAAACTTAAAAAAAAGATTTGGGTTTAATTTCCCACCAGCTCAGTATGGTGGAAATTTGGAGTCAAATCAAATGAAAATAAAACAGTGTTGCATTCCTTTCACAACCATTTGTTGAGTTAAAAGTTACACTCAATATGCACATAGTAAGTCTGGTAACAGAAAAAATATTCTCTCCATCCGAATTCTAAATTCTCAGGTAAGAGACTTTGCATGTCTCAGTTCAGACTGATGCCCAGTCTGATCCAATCAACTATAATCAAAGGTATTGTGTAATGTTGAAACATGACCACTGGGAACCGACACTTATGACCATGTAGATTAGCAATGTTATTTCCCAGATAAAATGAGGGTCATCACATTAAAATATCCACTAAAATACAACTAATGACTTCTTTCTCAGTCCAATTCAGAGAGTGTCATTATATGCCTAATCATTAACTGGTCGTTTCAGCAGTTTCAGTTTTAGTCATCTTCTAGAAATGATGTTACTCAAAAGGAAATACCAGGTCAATAATTACTCAATGGATTAATCATTAATTCAATAAAAAATATTTATTAAGTGACTTCTACTACAGATACTGCTATATGTAGCAAATACATACACCCCTTCCAAAACAGTCTTTTTTAACCACCATTCCAGACAAACAATTCCATTTTAAATCAATTTTTGTATACATTTAATCACTATGTATCATTACAGCATATCAAATGAATTTTCCCATGAATACCCTGCATATGAGTCCAATCAAAGACATTACTATAATAAACATTATAATCAACAGATTTCATTCCATTTTGAGTCCCTTAAACGTTTTGCTTCTTTCTTCTTCTCCTTGATTTCCTCCCCTTAACTCTCCCTCATTTCCCACCTTCCTCCCCAACTGTCTCCAGTATTAGAATGTCCCCACTCAATATATACCAAATGTTGGCATTCTATGGCAGAAACTGAATGATTGGAAGGTACAAAAACCAATTTAAATGTATTTTATTTTATTATTTTATTTTATTATATTTTATTATTTTTACTATCATTTACATTTTTTATTTCATTTTCTTTTATACATTAAATCACATTATTTAGCTTACAAAGTGAATATTTCAGTATGTGAACGTATCTCCCTAGTCCAGTTGATAAAACTAAAAAAAGTCTTCAACAGATAATACATTTCTTTGTCCCATTAAGCAATTTTTTTTAAATTTTATTTCAAGTTCTATTATACATTCAAACGCACTACTTAGCTTACAAACTGAATATTCCAAAATGTATACATTTTTCCCCAGTTCAGTTGATAATACTATAAAGTTATTTTCAACAGATAATACCCTATTTCTTTGCCCCATTAATGCTTCGCTTTTCAGTTTTTCTCCTTAATGTCCTTCCTCAGATTCTGCTTCACCTTCCCTCTTGCCACACTGTATCTGGTATTCACAACCATTTACTGTGTTTCTATATCCTTTAATCATTCAGTTTCAGTCATAGAGTGCAGATACTAAGTATATAATTAAGTAGAGACATATGATGTCTTTCTTTCATAGCCTGGCTTGCTTCACTCAGCAGTAAATCTTCTATATTCCTCCACTTTCTGTCAAAAGCCAGGGTCTTGTTTCTTTAAGGCTGAATAGTATTCCATAGAGTATATGTGCCACAGTTTTTCAATCCATTCATCCATTTGGGTTGGTCCCATGTCTTAGTGATTGTGAATAATGCTGCAATAAACATCGATGCACAAACACTTTTCCAAGGAAGGATTCTTCTGTCCTTTGGGTAGATACCAATGAGTGGGATTACTAGATTACATGGTACTTCTATTTGTATATTTTTGAGGAATATCCAAATTGTTTTCCACAGTGGCTGGACTTGTTTACACTCCCACCAGGAGTGTAAGAGAGTTCCCCTTTCACCACATCCTATCAGCTGTTATCATTTTTTATTCTTGTAATCTTACTTAGTCATTCTGACTGGACATAGACAATATCTCATTGTTGTTTAATTTACATTTCCCTTACATTGAGGGATGTTGAACACTTTTTCATATGCATTTTGGCTGTTCATATATCATCCTTAGAGAGCGTTTTAGACAACTCATTCTCCCATCTTTTAATAGGGTTGATCAGCTGTTATCATTTTTTATTCTTGTAATCTTACTTAGTCATTCTGACTGGACATAGACAATATCTCATTGTTGTTTAATTTACATTTCCCTTACATTGAGGGATGTTGAACACTTTTTCATATGCATTTTGGCTGTTCATATATCATCCTTAGAGAGCGTTTTAGACAACTCATTCTCCCATCTTTTAATAGGGTTGATTATCTTTTGGGGGGGGCAGCTGCTTGAGCTCCATGTGTATTCTGGATATCAGTCACTTATCTGACACATAGTTTACAGAAATATGTTCCCATTCTGAGGGCTGTCGATTCACACTAATTATTGGGTCCTTCTATGCAGAAAATTCTTAGGCTGATGTAATCCCACTTGTCTATTTTTGGAGATTATTGACTGGGCTTTGGGGGTTTTACTTAAGAAGTCTTTGCCTACCCCAATGTCTCCCAGAGTTTCCCCAGTGTTTTCCAGGAGCAGTTTTATAGTTTGAGGTCTTAGGTTTAGATCTTTGATCCACCTCGAATTGATTTTTATCAATGGGTAAAGGTAGGGGTTCAGATTCATCTTTCTGCAGGTGGATATCCAGTTTTCAAGCACAATTTGCTAAAGAGGTTTTCCTTTTCCCAGTGGATTGACTGGTACTCTTTGTCAAAAATCAATTAGCTGTATGTTTGGGAATACATTTCTGGGGACCCTATTCTGTTTCATTGGTCCACCTATCTGTTTCTGTGCCAGTGCCATGCTGTTTTGATTACCATAACTTTTTAGTATATTTTAGGTCTGGCAGTGATACCACCCATTCCACTCTTCTTGTGCGGGATTGCTTTGGCAATATGAGGTCTTTTATGATTCCAGACAAATTGTATGATTGTCTTTTCTAGATCTGTGAAGAATGTGTCTGGTCCTTTGATTGGGATTGCATTAAATATGTAGGTTAATTTGGGTAGAATTGCCATTTTGATTATGTTAATTCTTCTGATCCAGGAACTTGGGATGTCCTCCCACTTTTTGGTGTTATTTTCGATTTTTTTTAGCTTCTTGTAGCTTTCATTGTGGAAGTCTTTTCTTCTGTGGTTAGATTTATTCCTAGGTACCTTACAGTGTTGGTGGCTATGGTAAATAGAATTTATTTTTCAGTTCTGTCTCAGTCTGCCTGCTGTTTGTATAGAGAAATGCTATAGATTGCAATATGTTGACTTTGTATTCTGCAACTTTACTGTATTCACGTATTACTTCCAGGAATTTGTTCATGGATAACATTGGGTCTTCTATGTATACACTGTTACCTGCAAGTAAAGTGTGTCACCTCTTCTTTTTGTACTCAAATGTCTTTTATTTTATTCTCTTTTCTGATTGCATTGGTGAGGACTTCCAGTACTATATTGAAAAGGAGTAGAGATAGTGAACACCCTTGTCTTGTACCAATTTTTAGGAAAATGCTTTCAGCTTTTCTCCATTCAAGATGATGTTAGCTATGGGTTTTTCATAGATAACTTTTATTGTGTTGAGAAATGACCTTTATGCCAATATTGCTGAGAGTCTTGATCATGAAGGGATGTTGTATCTTATCAAATGCTTTTTCTGCATCAATTGATATGATCATATGGTTTTTATCTTTTTAAAAACGGTTTATTTGGTGTATTACATTTATGGTTTTGCATATATTGGACCAACTTTGCATTCCTGGAAGAAAGCTTACCTGAAAATTATGTGTAATATTTTCTATAAGTTCTTAGATATGATTTGCTAGTATCTTGTTGAGAGTCTTTGCATCTTCATTCATCAGAGATATCGATCTACAATCCCCCCCCCCTTGTCCTGTTCTTATGTGTTTTAAGGATAAGGGTGTTGGAGGCTTCATAGAATCAATTAGGGAGAGATTATCC
>NW_006159853.1:472342-477051 GCF_000334495.1 Tupaia belangeri chinensis | reverse complement strand
TTTATTTCTCACTTTCTATCTCTCTGTCTCTCTCTGTCTGTCTGGAGAGTGCACATGCCCTATAGTAAAAATCTTTCCAAAAAAAAAAAAGTTTTGTAGAATTCAGAACTGAAGCTATCAAGACCAGTGCTTTTTTTGTTGTTGTTGGAAAGTTATTTATTACTCATTCAATCTCCTGGCTTGTTATTGACCTATTTAGACTTTATATATCCTCCTGGCTCAATCTTGGTAGATTAAATATATCCAGGAATTTGTCCATCTCACCCAAATTGTCTTGTTCCTTAGTGTATAGCTGTTTGTAGCATTCTCAATTATGTTTTATATTTCTACTATATCTATTGTTATATTGTCTACTTCATTGAAGATTTAATTTACCTGGTTCCTTTCTCTCTTCTTAATAAATCTGGCTAGTGTTGTACATTTGTTTATCTTTCCAAAGAACCAGCTTTTACTTACATTTATTTTCTGTATAGTTCATTTTTTTCTAATTAATTTATTTGCAGAAATAATGAATTTCTTATTTTCTTTCTCCTGCAGTTTTTTGGATTTTTTGCTGTTGCTTTTCCAATACTCTGAGAAACGATGTTAGGTGATCCATTTGTCTTCTTTCCATCTTTTTCTTATGTGCACTAATTGCTATTAAATTCCTTATTATGACTGCTTTTGCATTGTCCCAAAGATTATGGAAATTCATGTCCTCATTGTCATTGGCTTTCATGATTTTTTTAAATTTCAGTCTTTATTTCTTCAGTAGTTGTGGAGTCATTCAGGAGTAGCTTATTTAGGTTCCATGATTTTGAGTATTTTTGAGGATTTATCTTGAACTTCCTCTCACTTTCTCTCTTTTGCTCCAACTCATAGAATTTTGTAACCATGAATGTTCTAAATTCTTTCTCTGACATTTTGGTAACTTCCTCTGTTTTCATTTCTTTATTTTCTCCCCCCCCCCACACCCCAGAAATCGAGGAAAATAAGTGTGTTCTTTCAATAGAGACATATTTCCTTGTTTATTCAGATCTGTGGCTCTTCTTTTGCTTCTAGCCATTGGAAGACATATTCATATTTGAATACCTTTTAGGGGGATGTTTCTTTGACTAGGAGCAAGTGTGTTTCCCTTTTGTCATAGATTAATGTGTTCCAAAGTCTCTCTTCTGTTGTGTTTAGCAATGTGATCTCAGGAGGGGTATTCTTTTCAGGTGTCTGAATTGAAGAATCTCCTTTTTTTTTGCAGATGGCTCAGTAAAATGGAGGATCCCAGGGAGCCTTACAATACTAGGGTATTTCAGAACTTTAATTCTACATCTGTCTAGTCCCTCTGGGAGGGTGGAGGATGAGAAAAGGACAATATAATAAGGGAGAGAAGAGTACAAAGGAGAAGAAGGAAAAAGTTGTGCATTGTGTGACTTCTTCACAGGGCTGGAGATGGAACTGGGACTCTGGTGGGGAGCAGAGGCCAGTCTGTGAGGCAAGAAGGAGTAGGAAATTAACAAAAGAAAGAAGAATGGGGGGAAAAACTGCCTACCTTTCTGAGAGGGAAGTTCTCCGGGGTTGGGAAAGCTAGCTGGAGCTGGGGCTAGGGCCAGGGTGGCCCTTCCTCAAAGTCCCTTGCTGGTCATGGGACTGGAGATAGTACTCCCAAAACAACAGTCTTAAGTGACTAAGCACAAGCAATATTTTACTGAAATAATAACATCATGCTAAAATGTTACAAATATTCCCCCTTTGCATTTAACAATATAAAGACCCTTCTTTTCCCATAAAGCTTGCCAGAGAAGAATATATATTCTTCAAACTATGAGTATTATATTATTCAAATAATACAGTAACATCATATAATATTTTGAAAAATTTACTTTGTACATTTAATCACTGTACATCAACACAGCTTGTAAAATGGATTTTTCCAGCATGAGCATACTGCACACCAGTCTAGTTAAAGATATCATACACACTATCAATAGTCATCCATTTCTGCATCCCCCAAATGTCCTGTCTCTCATCTATTTTTCTCTTTGATTCCCTTCCTCTCACCCTCCTCCAGCTCCCAAACTCCTCCTACACTGTATCCAGTATCTAAAACTATTCTGGTGCTTCTATATCCTCCAATTCTATCCAAAATAATCTTCCTATTTAACAAAATTTCAATCAAATTATCAGAGATATTCTTTACAGATATAGAAAAAAACAATTATAGAATTTGTCTGGAATAATAAAAGAAATTGTATTGCCAAAGCAATACTGCATAAGAGTGGAGATGGTATCTTACTCTCTGACCCCAAGATGTATTATAAAGCTATGATAATCAAAAAACCATTGTACTAGAAAGAAACAAAAACAAAAACAAAACAAAGCAAAAAAACAGACACGTGTACCAATGGAACAGAATAAAGACTCCAGAAATAAACCCCAAAACATAAAAAACATATAGCCAACTGATTTTTGACAAAGTATATCAGTGGGAAAAGGAAAACTTCTTTAGCAAAAGGTGCTGAAAAAACTGGTATCCACCTGCAGAAAGATGAAACTGGACTTCTATCTTTCACCATTAACAAAAAATCAACTCAAAATGTGTCAAAGATCTAAACCAAGACCTCAAACTATAAAACTACTGGTGTAAAACACTCGGAAAACTCTGGCTGTCACTGGGGCAGGAAAAGACTTTTTAAATAAGATCTCCAAAGCATAGGCAATAATCCCCAAAACAGACAAATGGGATTACATCAGATTAAGAAGTTTCCATATTTTCCAGTATTTTCGTTTTCACCATAGAGTGCAGGCATTTGGTACATATTAAGTGGGGATGTATCACAGTACTCCTTCTCACATTTAACCATACAACAGCTCACCCCAGCAGGCTGACTAGAAAATTTATATATTTTATATTCTAAAATAACTAATCAAAATCAAGTCATATGTGACATCAGCACAAAGTATAAAATACCCTCCACCTTTTAATAAAATGACTATCCCCTTCCATAAACTTAACCACTTATATCAAAATGAATTATATCTCCAAATATTTACCAAAAAAAACTTCCTTCTTCCTTTACCCTTTTATGTTATCAGTCTTTTCATATCTAGCTCTTCAAGCTTCTGATTGAATTTTAGTTCTTTTCTTCAGTTGTAGACTGGGGTACCTCAGGTATAAGTTATATTCCTCTAGACCCAAGTATCTCACGTGTACTACGATTTTCAATTTTTCCAATTTGATAAACAATAATCTCCCTTCTGAAATCTATATATAGTAAATTAGAACAAAATCATATTTCAAATTATGTATTTTTGTACAAGACTCTTCCTCCTACTTCTGTCTGTCAAATCAAGTTTTTATTCCTTCAGAGAAAGTAAAGTCCCCTGTATAAGCAAGACTTTTAATACCAATTTAAAAATGGACAATTCCAGGGAGAGTGTTCTCATTCTCAAGAATTTCGTTGAATCCTGGTTTTCTTTAGCAATTTCAAGCTTGAATTTCTGTCACCAGAAGTGGTAAAGCACCTCTGAAGTCTTTTGCAAGTCCCAGATTTCTGAAGTTCAAATGGCACTTTTCAGAACTTATAAAAATATAACATCAAAACTAATACTTACAGGGACCAGCAGTTAGCATAATGGCTATGTCACTGGACTCCAACGTAGTCAACCGCGGTTCGAGTCCTGGACCTGGTGGCTTAAACTCACGCGGGGCGCGTGTGCGTGCGTGCCCAAGATCCCAAGAGGAGAATGGAGGAGAAGGGATTGCAGCGTGGCCATCCCCTCTGGGAGGGGGGGTGATTTCTCGCTTTCTGTCTCTCTGTCTCTCTCTGTCTGTCTGGCGAGCACACGCACCCTATAGCAAAAAAACTCTCCAAAAAAAGAAAAAGAAAAAAAAAAGAAAACTCATACTTACAAAAGTTTGGGGGAAAAAATCTTAAAGGTGATATCTGAAGTAATAGTTAACACTAAATTTCCATTTCTTATACAACATCATTTTTCAAGCAAAAGCAGTAATCCTGGAGCTCCATTGTTATGAGAATAATAGTCTATTACAGAGACTTAATATTATTTGGACAACAGAAGCAAAGAGAGAATTGAAGAGACAAAAGAGAGGTCAATCTATCCATAACAACTTCCTAGATTCTAGAAAGTATGAATTGCAAATTTCCACTTAAAAATTTACTACTCATGCAGAATATATCCTCATTAAAGAATAGCAACTAAGAAACATTAATCTACTCTAACACAATTTAAACATTTGCTATACTGGTATCTCTATTTTCCATGTCTTTTATATGACCCTACTCTATGCATATTTCCCTTTTATTTCCACCTCATGTACTCATCTATTTATTTTATTTTATTTTATTATTTTATTTTTTCACATTATTTATTATCTGTTTTTTTTGTATATACTTTCAATCATATTGTTTGACTTACAATGAGACCATTTCAATATGTGCACATTTCTCCCCAGACCCATTGATCAAAATATCTTTAACAGATAACACCACACCTCCCCATCCCATCAATGCTCTACCTCTGTATCCCTTCTCCAAATGTCCTTCGTTAGGCCCCACTCCTCCACATACACCTCATCTGACATTCACACCCATCTCTTGTGTTTGTTCAACCGTTAGTCAATCAGTTTCAGTCATAGAATGCAGACATACGGTATATGTTAAGTGGGGACATACAATGTCTCTCCTTCATAGCCTGGCTTGCCTCACTCAGCAGTA
>NW_006159853.1:445407-467641 GCF_000334495.1 Tupaia belangeri chinensis | reverse complement strand
GATGTTACAGGATCTGTACCAATATTTAAGTTGGCCATTGTCTTAGTTGCCTGTTACTTATTTGTTCCTGTCTGTTGATTCTTTAGTTTTCCTGGAACAGTACTTTCTTCAGGGTTTCTTCAAGAGCTGGTCTAGTGTTGGTGAATTCTTTCAGGTTTTCTTTGTCTGAGAAGATTTTAATCTTTTTTTCCCATATGAAGGATAATCTTGCAGGATATAATAGTCTCGGCTGAAATTGTTTCTCTCTTAACACTTTCAATATGTCTTCCCATTCTTTCCTTGCTTGCATTGTTTCTGATGAGAGAGGTCCGGTGTTAGTCTGATGGGATGACCTTTGTAAGTTACTTCTCATTTCTCTCTTGCTAGTTTTAGTATCATGTCTTTATTTGTGGTCTTAGACAGCCTGGCTAAGATGTGCCTTGGGGAAGATCTTCTGGGGTTGATTCTATTTGGTGTCCTTTGTATTTCTTGGGCGTGGATGATTGAGTGCCTCTCTAGACTTGAAAAATTTTCTTCCAGGATGTCATGGAATAGATTTTCCATTCCACTATTAGTTTCTTCACCTTGTGGGATGCCAATTATTCTGATGTTTGGGCGTCTAATGAAGTCTAGTATTTCTCGTATATTATCCTCATGTTTTTTTGTTATTTTGTCGATCTTTTTGGTGTTTTTGTCTAAGTCAGAGGTTTTATCTTCTATATCAGAGATTCAGTCTTCAGCATGGTCTAATCGGCTCTTAATACTTTCCAGAGAGTTTTTGATTTCTTGTATTATTGACTTTATCTCTAATAGTTCCTCATGATTCTTTCTCAGAGTATCCATTTCTTCCTTCATGTCCTGGAAGGACTTCCTAATTTCCTACAGTTTGTTGTCCCTTTTCTGTTCCAGTTCACAGAATTTGGTCACCATGAATGTTCGAAACTCTTTGTCTGTCATTTTGGTAACGTCCTCCATATTTACGAGACATGGAGGAGCATTTTCCTTTGTTGGATACATATTTCCTTGTTTATTCAGACCTGAGGCTCTTTTTCTACTTCTAGCCATTGGAAGATGTATTACCTTTGAAAATCTCTTAGGGGAATGTTTCTCCCAGTAGGAGTAGGAGAGTTTCTTTTTGATCAGGAATAGATGTTTGCTGAAGTCTGTCTTCTTTTGTTTATACCAATGAGATCTCAGGATAGGAACTCTACTGAGGTGTCTAAAAAGCAGTAATTCCGTCCTCACAGGTTGATCAGTACAAAGGAGGATCCCAGAGACACTTGCGTTACTAGGGAATTTTAGATGTGTGATTCTAGACCTGTCTAGTCCCTCTGTCAGGGTAAGAAGTGCAGAGGAGAGGATAATATGAAACGAAATGAAAGACAACAGAGAGAGATAAATAAAAAGTCACATGACATGCATTAGCACGGCACACGATTTTGCCAGAGGCTTCTTGTTGTACCTGTTGCCTGTGGCCTGGAAGGACAGTCTGTGAAGAGAGGCAGAGCTAGGAATTAGCAATAGAATAGTTGGGGTCCAAGGGAAAAAAAAAAAAAAGCCACAGAAAATTTCTATCTACCTACCAAGGAGGTGGAGTCGGGCTGGGGAGACTGGAAGTGGGGTGGCGGTCAGAGATGACCCTCCCTCAGATTCCCTTGCTGATCAGAGGCTTCTAGTTGGACCTTTTGCCTGTGGCCTGGAAGGACAGTCTCATGTACTCATCTATTTTCTAATGTGCCTGAGATGGTCTCCATTTTGTCCTACAACACACATCTGCCTGCTGTGTTCCAGCTCTCTTGTCTCTGGATTAAGACAAGTACACAGGGACCTACTAGGGTTTTTCCCCACCTACTTCCTTAATATTCTGCTGGAGAATTAGCATTAATGGAAACATGCAAAGGTAAGATTTGATGTCCAGCTCTTGGTACTTTGACTTGTAAACAGTTCTGAGGCAATGGAATATGGTGGCATGCCAACCTGAGGTTCCTCCTGGCAGAGCTAATGCATGGCAACTCTGGTCAGAAACACTTGATTTAAACAAAAAAAAATACATAACCAGATGGTAGTCAAAAAACATGATCATTTCTCACATACTCAATTGAAAAAATAAACTCTCCCATGTACTGTGGAATTAACAGAATAATTCATCTCAACACTTCCCTTAGTAGTTGAGTTACTAGAAGTAGTGGCCTTTCAGATTTCTTAGGAAATATATATAATAGATACTTTCACATTGTATAGCTTCTGTAATTTTTTATAAGGAAATCAATCCATGTTGATTACTCAGTTTGCTTTATTTTCTGAAGGATGGAGTGACTAGTATTGAGGGTGTTACAGTGGATCTGTAAGAGTAAGAACCTAACAATATAGGTTGATTGGCTCTAGCTTTGTCTTGTCTCTAACCATCAGAGTTACCTTGTACCTGAATATTTAGGTTACCATTATTCTCCCTTTAGGGAGTATATCAAAACTCATGCTACAGGGGGTTTAGACAAAAAACGTAACCCAGAGAGTTGGGTAAAGATTTTAAGTGACTCTTACTTGCAGTTATGTTCTATAGCTCTGAGTAGGAATACCAAACATTAGGACTGAAGGAAGATGCCAAAATCAAGTCAAATACATATGTCCAAATAAACTCATCAGGCCTTTAAGTGAGCCTCAGTTGGGAATAAGGAGCCAAGGTATTAATCCAAATAGGATCAGAGATCCAGGAATATTGGAAACAAGCAACAGTAGGTCTAAGTAGAAGTGTTGTATATTATTCTTAAGGAAAGAGTATTTTACCCACAGCTGAACTTTTACAAATTAATAGCTTGTGTTAGCTTGGAAAGTTTGGTCCAATGAAGGAGTTGAGCTGGGGTAGGCACACACTCCTAAGATCACCTTGGCTAGGTTAAGCCTGAATTTTTCCATGTTTGCCCATAGAAATCTCTCTGGCATATTCCTGAGGTGGTAGAGAGAGTTCCATAATTTATTTTGTGATCTGCACCAATCCAGGGAACCAGGTGCTGAACTGGTCATTGTCTCATCATGATTATAATATCTACCTTATGTTATACTCTTATTCTCCTTCTTGTATTGGAGACAAATGGTAGGATATATGATGGGAAGCCATATAAGATAAAACATAAAGTATGAAAACTGGAAAAAATGCATATGAAACGTGCATAAGTTCAAAATTGTAGAGAGAAATAAATGGAGTCTCACACTTGGATGTTCTTACTTAGAACTTTATATTAATCATCAGCATAAAACTATATGTCTTTTATTATTCTCCCAAGACATTGATGAAGCTAGGTGATATAAAGAGATGACAAGATTGGCAATCTTAATTTCTCTGAAAGGGAATGTTCAAGGTGAGTTAGGGCAGTCAGTTGTTACAATGGATTATCAAAGTAGCATATTTGTTGGATGAATAAGTCTAGAGATAGAATGTAAAACATGAAGACTATAGTTAATAAAATTGTATTATATTTGGGGCTTTTATTAAACAAGTAGATTTTGCCTGCTCTTGTCAAAAAAGTAAAAGAATTATGTGAGATGATAGGTATGTTGCTTTTTTCACTATGGTAACCATTTTACTATCTATATGCATCCTATAACATCATACTGTAAACCTCAACTATACACAATAAAAATTATTTTTTAAAAGGAAATATCACAGCATTAAGACAGTTAACACAGGTGGATTATTATTAGAAAGCATAGCAACATTAATATTCAGGTTTTATAAAAAGTTCTAGCCATTATCCTACAAGTTTTTGGCAAAGGCAAGAGCATACAGATATGTAGGGCTTGCAGCAGCAAGATTCAAGCATCCAATAGAAAAAAAAGGAATAAAAAATAGGGAAAGCAGTCAAGAACTGGTAGTTGGGGCTCTCATAATGATGGGAGACTTTTTTCATGAATGAGGTGAGCATGTCCTATACTAAGTGGGAACCAGGAGTTAGTGTAATGGACTCCCACATAGTCGACCGCGGTTTGCGTCCCAGACCCGGTGGCTTAAAACTCACGCCGGGCACATGTGCATGCGTGCCCAAGATCCCTAGAGGAGAAAGGAAGAGAAGGGATTGCGGCATGACCATCCCCCCGGGGGTGATTTCTTGCTTTCTGTCTCTATGTCTCTCTCTGTCTGTCTGGCAAGTGCACGTGCCCTATAGTGAAAATCTCTCCAAAAATTAAATAAATAAATAAATAAATAAATATCTTGAAGCTCTACAATTCAGTAGGTAAAATTAAAAGCACAATTAAAGGCTACAACAGACTGGATTGATAAAAGAATTTCTGAACTTGAAGATAGGTCATTTGAAAAAAAAAACACAATGAGACAAGAAAAAAATCAAAAATAATTAAAAATTAAGAAAGTATATGAGGGAAAAGCCAGGTGGCAAGTTGGTTAAGGTGACTGGATCCTATAAGGCTGACTGCATGATTCAATTTCTGGACCTGGGGACTTGAAAAAGATATTGAGTGTGGCCAGCATTCAACATGGTCTTTAAGGCACTGGACTCCCACATAACTGACTATTGTTCAAGCCCCAGACCCAGTCACTTTAAAATCACACTGGGCATGTGTATATTTACTAAGTATCCAAAATTCTGAGAGGGTAATGGAGAAGGGATTGTGGCATGGCCATCCCCCCAATGGATGATGTCTTACTTTCCCTCTCTCTGTCTCTCCCCAACAACCACATGTGCCCTATGGCAAAAAAAAAAAGAAAGAAGAAAGAAAGAAAGAAAGAAAGAAAGAAAGAAAGAAAGAAAGAAAGAAAGAAAGAAAGAAAGAAAGAAAGAAAGAAAAGAGAAAGAAAATCATGCTTGGTGCATATGTTTGCTTTCTTGCCACAAATCTCAAGAGATGAATGGAAGAAAAAGAATTGAGGCTTATCCATCCCCCTCTGATGGGTAATTTCTCTCTCCAGCAAATGCACATGACCTATGGCATACTAAAAAATAAAAATAAGAAAAAGAAGGCATGTTAAATATATGGGACACCATTAAATGAACAAATATTCAGATCACGGGTTCATGAAAGATGAAGAAATAAAAAAAATGGATTAAAATGTATTCAATGAAATAATAGCTGAGGACTAACCAAACCTGGGGAAAAATATGAACATTAAATCCAGGAAATTCAAAGATCTCCAAATAAATTCAGCATAAAATGATCTTCTCCAAGGCATATCATTGTCAAACTGTCAAAAGTCAAAGACAGAGACTCCTGAAACACTCAGACAAGAAGCCATTTTAAATCTGAGGTGTATCCTGGTTTGTTCAGGGACCAACTTGAATAAAGTTATGCTCTAAACCTTATCTCTTAGACCCTCAAAACATTCAGACAAGGTACGGTGATCTCTGTCCTCTTTCTGTCTCTGCCTGTCTCTCTCTCTTTAAATTATTTATATATTTTTAAAAAATGTTAAACCACTTCTTCTCACCTTAGGCCTTTTTTTTCTCTTTCTAATTTGAGAAGCTATTTCAAATCTGAGGAGTGTCCTGACATGTTCACCAAGGGTGGTAGCACACTGCACAGTTTTCATTTTTTAAATTTAAAAAAATACACTTTTCTCTCTTTGTTTTTGTCTATTTTTTTCTTTTATTTTCCTTTTGCTTTTTTTTAACTTACTTTCCTACTCTAATCTTCAGTCTTCACACACAGTGTCTAGACAGGCCTAGGAGCACAGTAGCCTAGCATCTGAATAATTTTAGGGTCATTAAAATCTTCAATGCTTATTGAACCTCCTGCTTTAAGGAAGAAACTTCTTTTCTTTTTAAAGAATTATTTTGTTTATTCATTCATTTACTTTTCATTTGACCAGAGAGAGACACAGAGAGAGCAAGAGAGGGAAAGTGAGAAAGCAAGCCACCAGGTCCAGGACTTGAATCATGGTCAGCCATGTGAGAGTGTCCAGTGCCTTAACCCCATGTCACCTGCTGGTCCCAAAAGAAACTTTTTTTTTATATAAATCTGAATTAATAATCTCTTTTTGTAGGTACCACACATTGCAAAGCACAGTAAAGACTTTGTCACAGAAAGGTCAGAAACCACTCCAGACACACAAGAAATATGAAAAACTAAAAAATATCTCTCCCCTCAGTGAAAAGAACTATCCTTCATCATCCACAGACAGTACAGTGGAGCTAGTGAAAATATCTGATAGAGAATTCAGAATATTCATAGTGACAAAATTAAAAAAGATGGAAGAGCTGCGAGACAATGAAGTTCAGAAGATGCAGGAGTAAAGAGTCAACAAGTTCTAGGAGATAAAGAAGCTATTGCACGATCTGAAAGATGAAATACACACCATAAAAAAGAATCAAATAGAGCTGTTAAAGATGAAGGCTG
This sequence comes from Tupaia belangeri chinensis, assembly GCF_000334495.1. Taxonomy (NCBI): domain Eukaryota; kingdom Metazoa; phylum Chordata; class Mammalia; order Scandentia; family Tupaiidae; genus Tupaia; species Tupaia belangeri. The sequence continues at coordinate 461,317 of NW_006159853.1, read as the reverse complement.
CAAGATAGGAAATTGAAACCTGCCTCGAAAGCATTAAAAGCAGCTTAGTCCATGCAGAAGATCTCAGATGTTGGAGGCAAAACCTCTGACCTACAGAAAACAACCAAAAAAAAACTGAGAAAAAATGGGAATACTATACAAGGAATACTAGATACCATTTAGTGCTCCAATATCTGGATAATTGGTACCCCAGAAGGTGAAGAAATGAATAAGGACATTGCTAATCTAGTTCATGAACTCCTGGAAGAGAACTTTCCAAATCTAGAGAGGCATTCAAATAACCAAACCCAAGAAATACAAAGGACCCCTAATAGAATCAACCCAAGAAGATCTTCTCCAAGGCATGTCATAGACAGATTGACTAAATCCACAAAGACGAGATACTAAAATTGGCAAGAGAGAAACCTCAGGTTACTTATAAAGGTTATCCCATTAGGCTAACATCAGATCTTTCATCAGAAGCAATGCGAGCAATGAAAGAATGGGAAAATATGGTCAAAGTGTTAAGTGAAAAACAGTTTCAACCAAGAATACTATACCCGGCAAGATTATCCTTCATATGGGAAAAAAAGATGAAAACATTTTCAGATAAACAAAACCTGAAAGAATTTACCAACATCAGACCAGCTCTTCAAGAAGTCTGAAAGGAGTGCTTTACCAGGAAAACTAAAGACACACATACAGAAATAACAGAACAAAGAGCAACCAAGGAAATGACCAACTTAATGCTAGGAACAAGAAATATCAATAATAACATTGAATGTTAGCTTCTAAGATTTAAACAAAATGATCAGACCACATAACATTGCAAATTCAAGAGAAGAAAAATTAATTACATAACACTAAACTGGTGAAATAGAATTTTATGACTTTTGAGTAAAACATTACTGTCTTTTTCTTTACTATGCTTTGTTTACCCAATTTAAGGATTTTGCTTTCTTTAAGTGGAAACATAATTTTCTCCCTTTTGGACCCTTTTGGAATTGGAAAATATTTGGAAGTATCTTTATTTTGTGACAGAATGGTTATTTCCATAAGTTCAGTAATTCCTGTTGCCTTGAATCAGAAATTGGAAATATCCGTTATTGGACAGGGTTTTGACTGGAATGTCATATCTGAAGATTAAACCAGAAAACTATGGAACTAAGGTAGATCTCAAGTAAGCGAACAGAAGCTCTTGGAAATATGTTCTGGCACCATAAGCATTTCTGCCTGGCAGAGAGGATTAGAGAAGCTATATGAAAGAATTTGTACCATAAAATAATCTGGATTTTTCCCGTCCAGTATTATAGTTAGTAGATATTGCAAAAGAGCAGCCACAACCAGGGAATTAGCTTGAGGAAGACTTCGAAGGAAGAAAAAGAATCTGATCTTTGCTAGAATATGATATATCACAGAATACTTGGTAGGCAGAGCTGAATAGAGAAAGTTTATGTGTGAATTGTGTGCTGGTTGTTTGCTTTTCAACAATTTTGGTAATTAGTTGACATGTAAATATTTTCTCAAAAATATTTAAAACCATACTCTCTCTGTTATAAAGTCACAAACAAAATTATAACAAATATTTTGAATATTGTCTTTAAAATCCAGTTTTTTGAAATTTTGAAACTTTATTAACTGTCAAGAACTATGGAGTTCGATCAAAAAATATTTTGATATGCAAAGTAAATGTTTGTGGGAAAGTGTAAAAATAAATAAATAAATGATTAGGAAAATAAATAATTAAAAATAAACAAACAAAAAAGTCCAAGATGAAGAGAATTCTAAAAATATCAAGAGAGAAACATCATGTCACATATAAGGAAGTTTCTATTAGACTAACAGCAGATTTCTCAACAGAAACTGTACAGGCCAGGAGAGAATGGAATGATATGTTCAAAGTGCTAAAAGAGAAAACTGCCAGTCAAGAATATTATACCCAGCAAAGTTATCTTTCATAAATGAAGGAGAAATAAAGACTTCTTCAGACAAGCAAAAGCAGGGATTTCATTGCCATTAGACTGACCTACAAGAAATGTGTAAGGGAGTCTTAAATCTAGAAATTAAAGGGTCATACTGCCATCACAATATCATGAGAAAGTATAAAGCATTGTTAAAGCAGATGCACAAATGAGAAAGGAAGAGGAATAAAACCTTATTAATACAGAAATCCACCAAACCACAAAGATAAACAGTGAGAGGAAAAATAAAAGAACAAAGGATATAGAAAACAATTAACAAAATGACAGAAGTTCTTTCCTATCAATAATAACCTTAAATGTAAATGAGTTAAATTCAATATAGCACTGGAAGTCCTAGCCAGAACAATTAGGAAAGAGATAGAAACAAAGAGCTTTCATATTGGAAAACAGAATGTGTCCTTATTTGTAGACATGACTTTATATATAAAAAAACCTAAAGACTGAACCAAAAAATTTAGAACTAGTAAGCAAACTAAGTAAAATTGCAGGCTAAAAATCAGGGGCAAGGGACTCAGAAAAAAAAAAGATCAACAGACACAAGAATGCATATAAACAAGGTGAATATATTATGGAATGATGTGCCACAACAAAGTAAAAAAAGGGCATTGTCTTTGTATAAACTAGTAGAAAGAACAATAAAAATGTACAATATAATGTAATATTCTTTATAAAAGATGATGAAGATGTTAATAGCCTAAATTGATTTTCACACAATATATGCATGCTTTGAAAACCATATTGTACTCCAGAAAGATGTACAATTAAATGTAAATCAGAAACTATACAATGAATAAAATAAAAAACAATATTATTTCCATAAGCCAATAATGAATTATCTGAAAAGAAAGAAATTTTTTTACAACAGTCAAACACAAAAATACAATACCTAGAAATAAATTTCACTAAGGAGATGATACATATGTGCAGTAAAAACTTTAAAACTCTGATGAAAGAAATTAAAGACACAAAAAATGACAAAATATTCGATGTTCATGAGTTGGAAGAATTAATGTTGTGAAATTGTTAATACTATCCAAAGCAATTTACAGATTCAACGACCAAAAAGGTAGTGCTGGGACAAAGAAGAGAGAGACTTTTATTATCAAATAGCTGTTATGAACAGGGAAAACATGTAAGTAGAAAAATTTTTAGTAGCCTGAGCAGAAACAGTTAGGAAAGACAGAGAAAACTTCTTTGTGATGATTATCATGCTACGCTTCTTTCATAACCAAAGCAGCTAATGCTTAAGGAAGACAAAGAAGTGGACTACTTTCTTGTATGACTAAAGAAACCCTGTCTTGGAAAGATGAATTAAGATAGATTTCATGATCAGAGTATGAATGAAGAAATCACAGATATAGGAAAATTTGTTGATAAAGTAGCCATGGCTGAGAAAAACAGGGAACTGGCAACTTAATATTGTGATAAAATAGTTGATTGGGAAGCTAAAGATTTAGAAGATTTCTTAAATCTTAGCTATAAATGTCAAAAGTCTGCTCTTATGATACAAGTAGCTATTACTTGAGAAATCATGTTTTAAAGATAAGGGTGATACAGTTTTCATAGAATGAATTAGGAAGAAATTCACCCTTTAGGATCTTTAGAAATAACTTGAGCACAATGGGTGTTAACTCTTTTTTGAAAGTTCTGTAGAATTCAGAGGTCATGTTGATGGAAAAATAATTACTCGATGAAGACCATTATAGTTAGGAAAGACAAGAGGTTTGAAGATTTTTTTAGTAGCTGTAAAAGATATTTACATTAATTTCATAACCAGAGAAGCTTTAAAAGGCACAAGAGACAGATAACTTCCTGCATTTTCAAAGCAGAGATGACTGAGAAAAGCATAGAGGTGCATGCAAGATTATATCTTGGCTAAAGATAAAAAAAATTTCCAAACAACTTTACTAAGCCTGTGGAAATGATAAAGTAGAAACATTTGTTTGAACAAGAAATAAATAATTTGAAAAGACTTGACAATGAAAGACTTCTTTTATTAATAAGTAGGTTCAGTTCATGAGTAAATTGATTAGAAAGTCAGTTCATGATGGGACCAGCAGATGGCATAATGGCTATGTCGTTGAACTCCCATGTAGTCGATCACGGTTCGAGTCCCAGATCCGGTGACTTAAATTCACGCCTGCACGTTTGCATGTGTGCACAAGATCTCAAGAGGAGAATGTAGGATAAGGGATTGAGGCATGGCCATCCCCCTGGGAGGTGATTTCTCACTTTCTGCCTCTCTGTCTCTTTCTGTCTTTCTGGTGAAATCACATTCATTATAGCAAAAAAAAAACTCTAAAAAAAGAAAAAAGAAAGTTAGTTCAGTTTATGACTAAAGTCCTATCTATACTGCTTGTGAAGACATAGAAGTTGAATATCTCTTTCTTATCAAGAGTGAATATGATTAGGGATGATATGGTAATAGGTAACTTCTTTCATTACCAAAGCAGCAATAATAGAAGACAATAAATGCAGAGGATTCCATTTACTGTCAGAGTAGCTATGAACTGGAAATATATTGACGTGGAAAACTTCTACCATGATCAAAAAACTGAGTAAAGAAGACAGTGAAATGAATGACATCTTTTGCAACTGAAGTTGTTAATAATTATGCAATACCTAGAGATGTAATAATTATTCCATGGGCAAAATAGTCATTTTGAGGAAGACACTCATATGAAAGACATCTTTAGTAAGTCAAGCAAATATGGTTAGAAAAAAAATAGAGGTGGTAGGATTATTTTCTGGTAAAATAATCTATGATGGAAAGAAAGAATCTAAAAAATACTTCATGAGGCAAACAGGAAGATGGAAGCTATCTTTAACCATTAAAGTAGCTATTACAGGGGGAAAAAATCACTGAAATAAATTTTTTTAACCCAAGTACCAATGACTATGTAAGATATAGAAATGGAAGGTTTCAAACACTATCAAAAAGATGTCTTGGAAAGCCAAGAATGTGAAGTAAATATTATAAATTCAAGGCAGCTATAACATGGAAGATGTGTACATTGAAGAATTCTTGTGTGACCAAAATAACTACGGCTACAGAAGATATGTAATTAGATTTCTTTTTTGATCAAAATAAATATTGCTCTGTAAAATACATAGATATGAAATTAGATTTCTAGTTAGATAGTTAGATATGTAATTAGATTTACTAGAGTAAAGATGATAAAGACATAAAAAAGGAAACTTCCATCATAACCTATATAACATATCCTCTGTGGCAGAGGGAGTATTGAAGGCTTTTTTTCTTGGTCAGTGTTTAGATCATGAGATTAAAAAAGAAACAGTGTGAAGGAGATTTTTTCAATGGAAGTAAATAAATTCATGTATCTACTATTTGAACAGAATATTAACCTATTTCCAGACATTAAGTTTTAAGCAAAGTTTCTTAGCATTTCTTTGATTTATGTTAAACTGATTTTCTTAATAGTACCAAGTGAACTTGCTATTGAAAGTAGTTATATTATTCAAGAAATTGTGTGATCAATACAGTGTGTGTGGGGGGAGGAATGGAAGACAACTGTAGACACCAGAGATAGTGTGAGAAGAGGGTGGGAAAGGACAGGTAAATTTACACCTATTCTGACCCTCTGTCCTTTCCAATCTCTGGTGTCATAGGTAATAACATGCATGATAAAGCCAATATGCAGTATATTCTGGATGGGAAATCACATTTTGTATGCTGTGATGATCTTTAGAGAATGAATGTAAATTACGTTAAAAAAAATGAAAAGTTTCAGGAAAAAACTAAAACTGTTTTTCTTGAAATTAAAAAAAATGCATTAAAAATACCTATTCAATGACTGCAGTAAAATATGTAGCACCGGCTAGGTGCTATTTTATAGGATGTTCATTCTACTCACTGAGGCTTATGCCTAAAGTTGGACTTGTGTTCATGGAAATGTATATATCAGTTTTACTTGCTATGAAAATATTTAGATTAATTAAGATCTTTAGTGACTCAATAAAAGGTGAGGGAACAAAAGTATAGAAAGCAAACATAGATACCAGAGACAGTGTGGGAGGAGAGTGGGAGATGGCAGAGAGTAAGAGATAGGGAATCAAGGATGAAAAAAAAGCAAAACATACAGGAAACAAGAAATGGAAAATTATTTGTTGATGATAACATGTATGTTGATGTGCTTGATTGAGCCAATATACAGTATACTCTGGATGGAAAATTTCATTTTGTACGTTGTAATGATGTACAGTGAATGAATGTAAATAAATACATTTTTTTAAAAAAGAAAAGATGTTTTTCATGAACAAAATAGAAATAGCAAGAAAGGCAAGAATGCAGAGAATATTTTTTATGACTAATGTACTCTGGCTGTGAAAAATATCACATGGAAAGGCTTCTTGTGGCAGGGCACAAATAGATGAGAAGACAGAAATTGAAGGCTTTTTCATGATTGAGGCCTGGAAAGACAACAAGTTGGAACAATTAAACAGAGAAACATGAATTTAAAAAGTTGATTTTAGGTGCAAAGAAGATTTTGCTAGTAACAAAATGCATATGGAATACTTATTTCATTGTTAGAGCAGATGCCGTTAAAAAAAAGGGGGGGGGCATGGAAGTGAAAGACATGTCTTAGTCAAGAAGTCAAGTTGAACATACACTTTCCACATATTTATATAGTGTTAAATGAGCTGAAGTTGTACATACATTCATTTTCTGCAATACCCAAAAGAATTTAGGCTTTAAAACCAGTGAAACATTAAGATCAGCAGATGTCATAATGGTTATGTTGCTGGACTCCCTCATAGTTGACTGTGGTTCAAGTCCCAGACCCGGCAGCTTGAAACTCATGTCAGGTGTGTGTGCGTGTGGGCCCAAGATCTCAAGAGGAGAATAGAGGAGAAGGGATTGTGGTGTGGCCACGGCCCTGGGCAATGATTTCTCACTTTCTTCCTCTCCTGCAAATGCATGCATCATATAGCACAAATCTCTCTCTGAAACAGTGGAATATTTACTTGTAATACTTCACAGGGAAAAGACTTTGGTATTTGGAATGGGTGAATAATAAAAAATGCCATTTTTTTAAACAAAAGAAATTGTTGAGGAGCACATGGAGTTGGAAGAATTCTTTCCAAAGTGATAGAAAATGTATTGATTCCAGACAAATTCTATGATTGTCTTTTCTAGATCTGTAAAGAATGTCTCTGGTAAATTGGTTGGTGTTGCACTAATATGTAGACTAATTTTGGTAGAATTGTCATTTTGATTATATTAATTCTTCCAATACAGGAACATTGGATGTCCTTCCACTTTTTCTGTGTCGTTTTTCAATATCTTTTTTAATATTTTCTGATTGCATTGGATAAGACTTCCAGCACAACCTTGAAAAAGAGTGAAGAAAGTAGGCAGCCTTGTCTAGTAATAGTTTTTAGTGGAAAAGAAAGCCTTTCCCCATTCAGTATAATGTTAGCTGTAGGTTTTTCACAGATGAATTTTATTGTATTGAAAATGACCCTTCTGTGCTGATTTTGCTAAGAATCTTAATTACAAAGGGATGTTGTATTTTGGGGAATGCTTTTTGGCATCAATTGAAATGATCATATGGTTTTTATCTGTTTTTCTTTCTGTTAACATGGTGTATTACATTTATGGTTTTGCATATGTTGAACCACCCATGCACCCCTGGAATAAGGCCTACCTGGTCATGATGAATAATCATTTTTATGTTTTTGGATACAATTTGTCAATATGTTGCTTAGAATGTTTTAATCTATATTAATCAGAGATATTGGACTGTAGTTTTCATTTTTTGTTATGTCCTTATCTGTTTTGGAAATGAGGATGATGAAGGCTTGATAAAATGAGTTTGGGTTGATTCCTTTCTTTTGGCTCTTTAGAAATAGTTTGAGTAGTGGGTCAGCAGATGGTGTAATGGTTATGTCACTGGACTCCCAAGTAGTCAAACGCGATTTGAGTCCCAGACCCAGGGGCTTAAAACTCACACAGGGCGACTTCCATCTCCAGCTCCTTGGCCCAAGGGACACTGACACAGGGCCCTCCAGCCCCAGCTCCAGCTCCAGGGCCCCCAACACCAGACACCATCTCTCTGTTATCAAGGGCTGGTCTCAGCTCTCCAGAAGAACACACTTCCATTTCCACTCCTTGACCCAAGAAACACTGAGGCAGGGACCTCCAGCTCCAGATCCAGGTCCAGCTCAAGCTCCAGCTCCAAGGCTGCCAACCCTAGACACCCTCTCTCTGCTAGGAAGGTAGGATTTTTTGTCTTCTCTTCTTTCTTTTAATTTTCCCACTGTTCCTTATCCTACAGGAATGCAACTCAGCTCTACAGCAGAGCAAACATCTATCTCCAATTCCCTGGTGACTTTTACTTTATTCTCTTTAATACTCTTTTCTCTTTCGCCTTATATTGTCATCTCCTGCTTATCCTCCACTCACCATAAGGGGCTAGACAAGTCTAGAATCAAAGTTTTTGAATACCCTGGTATTGTCAGGCTCCCTGGGATCCTCCCTTTTTCCTAACCACCTGAATAAAAGGTATACTGCTCATCAGACTCCTGAATAGAAGACTCCTCCTGTGCACATCACATTACAAAACGCGGCAGAAGAGAGACTTCAGCACACATTAGTTCACAGTTAAAGAAAAGCACACTTGTTCCCAGTCAAAAAAAAAAATCTCCAAAAAAGCATCCAAAAATGAATACAGCTCTCCATGGCTAGAAGTAGATGAAGGGCCTCAAAAGAATAAACCAGGAAATATGTCTCCATTAAAATAACACAGTTATTCCCCTCCATCTCTTGAAAAAGAAGAGGTTACAAAATCAACATTTATGGTGACAAAATTCTATGAGTTGAACCAGAAAAGAGACAAAGAGCTACAGGAGATTAGGAAGTCCTTCCACGATATGAAAGAAGAAATGAACACTCCAAGAAAGAATCAGATGGAATTATTAGAGATGAAGTCTGTAATACAGAAATAAAAAACTCTCTAAAAAGTATTAAAAGTGAATTAGACCATTCTGAAGATCAAATCTCTGACATAGAAGATAAAACCTCTGATCTAGGAAAAAAACATCAAAAAGATAGAGAAAATAAAAATATAAAAATGAGGATACTATACAAGAAATACTAGACTCCACTAAACATCCAAACATCCAAATAATTGGAGTCCCAGAAGGTGAAGAAAATAATAAGCGCATGGAATATCTATTCCATGAAATCCTGGAGGAAAACTTCCCAAGTCTACAGAAGCACTCACACATCCAGACGACTTAAAATATAATGGACTGTGAATAGAATCAACCCAAGGAAATCATCCCCAAGGCATATCTTAGCCAGACTGGCCAAACTGACAGATAAAGACAAGATACTAAAACTGGCAAAAAAGAAACAAGTGACTTACAAAGGTCATCTCATCAGGCTAACTCCAGACCTTTCAGCAGAAACAATGCAAGCAAGGAAAGAATGAGAAGATATATTGAAAGTGTTAAAAGAGAAACAATTTCAACCAAGATTATATCATGCAAGATTATTATCCTTCATATGGGAAAAAGGGATTAAAATCTTCTCAGACAAACAAAACCTGAAAGAATTTGCCAACACCAGGCCAGCTTTTCAAAAAATTCTGAAGAGAGTCCTGTTTCAGGAAAACTAAGAATGAACAGACAGAAATAAGGGAATAAAAGGCAACAGAGGCAATGGCCAACTAAAAGGCAGGCATAAGTCCAGGAATATTGATAATGACATGGAATGCTAATGGATTAAATTCTCCCATCAAGAGACACAAACAGGCCATAAGGAAAAAAAAAAAAAAAACCAGAAACTCTCTTTCTTTTGTTTTCAGGAAACCCACCTCATAGAAAAGATATACATAGACTAAAAGTGAAGGATTAGAAAATATTTTCCATGCAAATGGGAACCAAATTAAAGCTGGAGTAACAATACCAATTTTTGACAATATATACTTTAAAACAAAAACTGAATAGGAGCACCCAGATATGTGAAGGAAAGATTGTTGGATCACAAAGGAGAGATAGGCTGCAACACACTAATTTTTGAAAACCTCAACACCCCATTAACCCCTCTGGATGGATCATGTAGACAAAAATAAGTAAAGACATAAAGGATCTAAGTGATACCATAAATCAAATGGACTTAACAGCCATCAATAGAACTTTCCACTCAAAAACCACGAGATACACTTTTTCTCACCCCGACATGAAACCTTTCTGAAGATTGACCACATGATAGGACACAAAGCAAGTCTCTACAGATTCAAAGGCGTAGAAACTTGATTTTAACTTCAAGAGAAATTCTCAAAAATACTCAAATACATAGAAACCAAATAACCTACTCCTGAATGACTTTATAACTACTGAAGAAATAAAGACTGAAATCAAAAGATTCCTGGAAGCCAATGACAATGCGGGCATGAGTTTCCATAATCTTTGGGACACTGCAAAAGCAGTAATAATAGAGAAAAGTTCAGAGCAATTAGTTCACATAAGAAGAAGACAGAAAGAAAGCAGATGCATTACCTAACATCGTGCCTCAGAGAACTGGAAAAGCAAAAACAAAAAATTTAAAAATCTCCAAGAGAAACCAAATAATAAAGATCTGAACAGAAATAAATAAAATAGAAAATAAATAAACTATACAGAAAATAAATAGAAGTAAAAGATGATTCTTTGTAAAGATAAACAAAATCGGTACACAACTAGTGAGACTTATTAAGAAGAAGAAAGAAAGGAACCAGGTAAATAAAATATGCAATTAAGCAGGCAATATAACACACACAGTAGAAATACAAAACATCATTAGAGGATACTATGAACAACTATATGCCAAGAAACAAGACAATCTGGATGAGATGGACAAACTCCTGGACACTAACAAAATTGAATAAGGAGGATATAGAAAGTCTGAATAGGCCCATAGTAAGCCAGGAGATTTAATCAGTAATAAACAAACTCCCAAAAAAGAAAAGCCATGGTCCTGATAGCTTCACCTCTGAATTCTACAAAATTTTCAAAGAAGAGTTAACCCCCATTCTGCTCAAGTTATTTCTAAATATCCAAAAGGGTGAATCTCCCTAATCAATTCTATGAAGCCTCCTTCACTCCTAGCTTTTAAACAGATAAGAACAGGACAAGGAAGAAAAACTATAGACCAATATCTCTGATAAATATAGATGAAAAGATTCTCAAAAGTGAAACTGGCAAATCATATTCAACAACTTCTAAAAAAGATTATATACATCATGACCGGGTAGACTTTATTCTGGGAATGCAAGGTTGGATCAACATATGCAAAATCATAAATGTAATACACCATATTAAGAGGAAAAAAGAAAAAAACAATATGATCATATCAGTTGATGCAGAAAAATAATTTAATAAGATACAACATCCCTTCAACATCAAAATTCTCAGAAATATTGGCATAGAAGTGTCATATCTCAACACAATAAAAGCTGTCTATGAAAAACCCATAGCTAACGTTATACTCAGTGGAGAAAAGCTGAAATCTTTTCCATTAAAAACTAGTACAAGACAAGGATGCCCACTTTCTCCACTTCATTTCAATATAGTACTGGCAGTCCACAACACAATCAGAAAAGAGAATAAAATAAAAACTATTGAATTAGGAAAAGAACAAGTGAAACTCTCTATTTGCAGATGACATGATTGTATACATAGAAGACCTAATGGTATCCAGGAAAAAATTCCTGCAAGTAATACATGAATCCAGTAAATTTGCAGGATACAAAGTAAACATACAGAAATCTATAGCATTTGTATATACGAACAGCAGGCAGACTGAGATAGAACTGAAAAAAGTAACTCCATTTAATATAGCCCGCTAAAACATAAGATACTTAGGAATAAATCTAACCAAAGAAGTTAAAAACCTCCACAAGGAAAACTATGAGAAGTTAAAAAAAAAGAAATTAAAAATGACACAAAAGAAGTGGAAAGACATCCCATGTTCCTGGAATTAATATAATCAAAATGGTAATTCTACTCAGAATAATTTGCATATTTAATGCATCCCAATCAAAGTACCAAACCCATTCTTTACAGATCTAGAAAATAAAATTGTAAAAATTATCTGGAATCATGAAAGACCTCGTATTGCCAAAGAAATCCTTCAGAAGAGGAGTGGATTATGCGGCATCTCACTCCCAGAACAAAAAATATACTAAAAAGCTGCGGTAATCAAAACAGTATAGTACTAGCACAAAAATAGACAGGTGGACTAATGAAACAGAATAGGGTCCCCAGAAATAAATTCTCAAACCTACAGCCAACTGATTTTTGACAAAGGGTACCAGTCAATCTAGTGGGAAAAGGAAAACTTCTACAGCAAATGGTGCTGGAAGAACTGGATTTCCACTTGAAGAAAGATGAATCTGAGCCCCCACCTCTCACCATTGACAAAAATCAACTCAAGGTGGATCACAGATATAAACCTAAGACCTCAACCTATAAAACTGCACCTGGAAAACACTGGGGAAGCTTGGAGACATTGGGGTAGGCAAAGACTTCTTAAATAAGTGTCCTGACCTGGGGGGACCATCGAACAGGTTTCCTGAGGGAAGGAGTGAGAGCTGGGACAAGCAAAGCAGTGCAGTGTTACAACATGGAGAAGACACAGCGTCTTCAGGGTCGTCCATTTATTGTGGGCAGCATGGTACAGCACGGAGATGACACGGTATCACAACTCTTCAGTGTCATCCAGAGACGACGCGGTGTTACAACTCTTCAGGGTCTTCCGGAGGTGGAGGTGTTACAACTCTTCAGGGTCTTCTGAGTCGTCTGTGTCATCTGGTGATTGTGGGCCAGGCATAGTGGTTATATACATGCTGGTGGGCCGTGATTGGTTGTAAAGGGAATGGTTATGATTGGTTGTAAAAGGTGAATTATGATTGATTGCTTTTGGACCAATCATGAGGTGCTGGATATGCAAATCTGAGGGATTCTAGTGGCCAATCAGAGTATGATTTTGAAGGTTTTTTGGAAGGGAACCAATTGTGGCCTTTGGCATTGTGTAATTGTTTGCTTTCTGAGAAACTGGCGATGTTCTCTGGTGCACAGCCTCCCACAAATAAGACTCCCAAAGCACAGTTGATAATCCCCAAAATAGACAAGTGAGATTACAACAGACTAAGACGTTTTTGCATAACAAAAGACAAAGTAATTAGTGTGAATCAACAGCCTTCAGAATGGGAAAATATTTTTGTAAACTATGCATCAGATAAGGGACTGATAACCAAAATACACAAAAAAGTCAAGCAACTATTCCAAAAAAAGATGATCAATCCTATTAAAAGATGAGAAAATCAGCGGAAATAGCCACTCTCTAAGGATGATATAGGTATAGCCAAAAGGCATATGAAAAAAAAATGCTCAGCATTCCTCATTGTATGGGAAATGCAGATCAAAACCACAATGAGATACTACCTAACCTCAGTCAAAATGACTAAGGTTAAAAAAAAAAAAGATAAGTGCTGGTGGGAGTGTGGTGAAAGGGGAACTGCCTTATACTGCTGGTGTACACTGTGGAGAACAATTTGGAAATTTCTCAAAAGTCTACAAATAGAACTACCATATGATCCAGCAATCTCACTCCTTGGTATCTACCCAAAGGACAGAAGAATTCTTAATCAGAAAAGTGCTTGCACATCAATGTTTATTGCAGCATTTTTCATAAGTGCTAAAACATGAAACCAACCCAAATGCCTACAAACAGATGAATAGAATGAAAAACTGTGGCACATATACTCTATGGAATACTACTCAGCCATAAACAAATAACAAGACTCGGGCTTTTGACAGAAAATGGATGAATACGGAAGATTTACTGCTGAGTGAAGCAAGTCAGGCTATGAAGGAGAGACATTGTATGTCTCCACTTATTATATACCAAGTGTCTGCATTCTGACCAAAACTGAATGACTGAAAGATATAAAAACACAGTAAATGATTATGAATACCAGATGTAGTTTGAGAAGAGGGTAGGTGAAAGAATAGTCTAAAGAAGGCCATTAAGGAGAAAAATAGGGAGGTTTAGCATTAATGGGACAAAGAAATGGGGTATTATCTGTTGCAGATAACTGTAGTATTGTCAACTTGACTGGGGAGAAATGTACACATGTTGGCATATCCACTTTGCAAACTAAATAATGTGATTCAATGTATAAAAGAACCTGAAAAAAAAGAAAAAGAAAAAAATTAAAGAAAAACCCTCACACAGGATGTATGCCCAAAATCTTGAGAGGAAAACTGAGAAGGGGCTGCTGTGTGGCCATCCTCCCACGTGATGATTTCTTGATTTCTGTGTCTATATCACTGTCTGTCTGTCTGGTGAGCACACATGCTATATAGGAAAAAAAAATCTGCCAAAAAAAAAATGAATAGTTTCAGTAGATTGGGGGTTAATCCTTCTTTAAAAGTTTTGTAGAATTCAGAAGTGAAGCCATCAGGATCTGGGCTTTTCTTTGTTGGGAGATTATTTATTACTGACTCAATCTCATTGTTTGTTATGGAACCATTCAGGCCTCCTATGTCCTCCTAATTCAATTTTGGTAGATTATATGTGTCCAGGAATTTGTCCATCTTATGCAAACAACAATCATCTTGTTTCTGGTATATAGTTGCTCACAGTATCCTGTAATGATATTTTGTATTTCTATTGTGTCTGTTGTAATAGTGCCTGTTTCATTGTATTTGATAATTCTTGTTCCTTTCTCTGCTCTTTTTAATCAGTGTAGCTTGGGGCATCAATCTTGTTTATCTTTTCAGTGAACCAGGTTTTACTTTCTTTTATTTTATGTACAGTTAATTTATATTCTATGTCACTTAATTCTGTTCTAATCTCTACAATTTTTTTCTCCTGTTTTTTTTTTTATTTTCTTTTTATTGTTTTTCCAATTCCCTGAGAGATGATTTTACTTTTTCTATTTGTCATCTTTCTATCTTTTACTTACTTTCACTAATTGCTATGAAATTCACTGTTATGACTGGTTTGTGGTGTTCCATAGATTATGGAAACTTGTATACTCATCATTTTTTTCATAAATCTTTTTATTTCAGTCAATTTCTTCAGTAGTTGAGAAGTCACTCAGAATTCGGTTCTTTAGTTTCTTTTTTATTTAATTAATTAACTTTTATTTTATTTAAATTTATTTATTTACATTCATTCACTATACATCATTACAGCAAACAAAACGAGATTTCTCATCCAGAATACACTGTATATTGGCTCAATCAAACACATCAACATACGTGTTATAGTCAACAAATAATTTTCCATTTCTTGTTTCCTGTATATTTTGTTATTTTTGTCATCCTTGATTCCCTATCTCTCACCCTCTTCCGTGTCTCTTCCTCCCCCCATACTGTATCTGGTATCCATGGTTGATTTCTATGCCTTTTTCCCCCATTTCATTTATTCTCTAGTGAACTTAATTAATCTAAATACTTCCAATAGCAAGTGCAGCTGATATATATTCATATCTATGAACACAAGACTGACTTTAAGCATAACCTCAGCGAGTAGAATGAACATACTATAAAGTAGCACCTAGCTGGGACTATATAGCTTACTACAGTCATCAAATATGAATTTTTTAAATTTCCAAACAAATCATTTTTTTGGGTTTTTTTTTTCCTCCTGAAATTTCTTTAAAAATTAATTAATTTAAATTCATTCCCTAATCATCATCACGGCAAACAAAAAGTGGTTTCCCATCCAGAATATACTAATTTTTTAAATTTCCAAACAAATCATTTTTTTGGGTTTTTTTTTTCCTCCTGAAATTTCTTTAAAAATTAATTAATTTAAATTCATTCCCTAATCATCATCACGGCAAACAAAAAGTGGTTTCCCATCCAGAATATACTACATAGTGGCTTAATCATGTATGTTATTATCAATAATTTTCCATTTCTAGTTACAT